>NC_066876.1:33281213-33428039 GCF_022985175.1 Labeo rohita
TTAATTATCAATAATTGTTTTGTCGATCGTTTATATATATATAAATATCCAATATCATTTTAAAATCTAACATCCACAAATATCTAAACATTTTTAAATCAATATATATTTACTTGGGACACAAAATGACTTAAATGTTTTGCTTAAAACAAGAAAATATATCTGCTAATAGGTTAAGAAAAAATAAACTTAATTCAAAGGGATTTCATTTATTATTTAAAGATTAATTTTTATTACTACTATTACTTTTTATTATTTTTTTAAATTATACCTTTTTTTAAGCAAAATGTGTCTTGTTTTCTGAAAAACTATTTAAAATTAAAACATTAATTTAAAAAAATAATAATTTAATTAAAATAAACAAAAATAATTCTTAGAATACTATAAATAATCATAAAAATAAAAAATAAAAACAATTATTTGATTAAAAAAAAAATGACCCCACTGACATATACATTTTCTTGTTTTCAGCATTTAATTTTGATCTTGTAGCTGAAAGGGCTCACAAAGATTTCATAATTGATTAACTTTTTAACACATTTATTGAACTGAACTGAATAAACACTGAACTGAGTTGAAATTAGTAATCACATTGTCTTTCTTGGAGCTGCTTTACAATAAAACTTTAGTTTTTTCTCATATTTGATTGATTCTTCATATAATCTGTAATGTATAAACCGCTGTATAAATAAAGGTTTAAATTTGAAAAGAAGACTAAATATAGCCATATTGCTTGTAAAGTATATGTATCTTGATTTAAGAATGTTTAAATATTTGTACTGGAAAACAAGACCAAAATACTGAGTAAGAGAATCATTTTTGCAGTGAATTACACCCCTTCAAAATCACAGGGATGGAGGAACAGCGCTGAGCATTAGAGCAGCTCACCTCCCACTGGCAGCAAATTGCCGGCTGGATGATTTAAGACTTAGAAAAAGATATCAGACTGACTTTCAAACTACCTCTGTTTGTAGTTTCTTCAAGACCGAAGGAGATGCGACGGCCCAAAGCGTGCGTGAAAGAGGCAGTGAGACTAGTGGGGCGTCGATCAGTGGAAGTCTTCCAGCACACGGACGGGCGGCCAGCCGCTGAACTCCTGAAGGCTAATTAAAGCGCTGGAAGGAGTGCGTCTGTGACAACACAATGAGGAAATAGTTTGGAGGGGGTGGGAGACAAATACACTCCAGCCCCAGTCACAACAATACCCGGCTCTCCTTGCATCTACCATATGCTGTCATTTGTTCAGTCAAATCCCTTGAAAGTGACGGCGATTCCAGGCGGTTGGTGCGTACGAGGGCCGTTTCCTCTGCAGTTTCGCCCCACAAGTCTGATCTAACGGTCCCCTGGGCCTTTCACGCAAAGGTTTAAAGATGTCAGCTCTATGACGATCACATCACACCCTCTTTAGGCCAAGCGAATATGCATAATCATAAGCGGGGATGTGTGTCGGCCATGCAGACAAATAAATGTTTTCTCGGACATGCAATCAAACCACACTTGGATGGTCTTGCATATGGAGAACTACAGAAGTGGAAAAAGTTTGGAATAATTAAACCTTTTTTAATGTTTTTGAAAGGCTGCATTTATTTGATGGAAAAAAATACAGTAAAAACAGTAAAATTGTGAAATATTATTACAATTTTAAAAAGCTGTTTTGTATTTTAATAGATTTTAAAATGTAATTTATTCCTTTGATGGCAAAGCTGAATTTTCAGTGTCACACAATCCTTCAGAAATCATTCTAATATGCTGATTTGGTGCTTAATAATTAGCAGTACTCAATTATTGATAATAATGATTTATAAAATAAGTCATAATAATCATGATTAATTATTTTTATGTAAATACATTTTTTAAAATATAAATAGAATATAAATATATTTTTTGCTCACCAAGACTACATTTATTTGATGGACAAAATTTTTGTTTTGTATTTTAATATATTTTAAAATGTAATTTATTCCTTTAATGGCAAAGCTGATTTTTTTCCTAAACAGAATAGAATCGACTTGAATAGAAAATGTAAAAGAACAGCATTTATTTGAAACATTATTTTAACATTATAAATGTCTTTACTGCCATTTTTGATCAATTTAATGCATTTTTTTTTTTTTTACCATTTTTTTTTACCACAACTGATTTCAACGCTGACAATAATCAGAAACTTTTCTTCAGCAGCAAATCAGCATATTAGAATGATTTCTGAAGGATCGTGTGACACTGAAGACTGGAGTAATGATGCTGAAAATTCAGCTTTTCATCACAGCAATAAATTACATTTTACAATATTTTACAATAGATAACAGATATTTTAAATAGCAAAAATATTAAATAATATTTCTGTTTTTACTCTAATTTTTAACAAATAAGTGCAACCTTTGGAAAGCAGAAGAAACTTCTTTCAAAAACTTTTTAAAAAAAAATCTTAATTATGTCAAACATTTAACTTGTAGTCTTAAATTAGAAGTCCACTTCCAGAAGAAAAATATACAGATAATTTACTCACACGCTTTTTATCCAAGATGTTCACATTTTTCTTTCTTCAGTCGTAAAGAAATTGTTTCTTGAGGAAAACGTCAAGATTTTTCTTGTGAGTTTGAGCTTCCAAAATGGGGTTTAAATGCAGCTTCAAATGGCTTAAACGATCCCAGCCGAGGAAGAAGGGTCTTATCTAACGAAATGATCATTTATTATTAAAAAAAAACTGGCTACGTTTACATGCAACCAAATAATCCATTCGTAATCGGATTGAAAACCCTTCATGTAAACACCTTAATCGATCCGATTAAGCTTGATCGGAATTAAATTTCGATCGGATTGAAAGGGGTGGTATATTCCTTTTCTAATACGATTAGGAGTGCATGTAAATACTGGATCGGATTGAAAACAGAAACTGAAAGGACTACTCATGTGCAATGACACAAAAATAGCGCAATGACGTATGACGCACGGAACGAGCGGTTCTTCCTTTTGAATAAAGTGTTGTATAAATGCGTGTCCTGTCATTAAAAAACTGTGAAGCGAAGCAGGACAACCGTCCACCAGTCCTTGTTTCGGATTCGCATCCACAGGATGTTTTGCGTGTCCTGTTTTGGGCACGGGAGTGGAATTTTTACTGTGTGATAAATATGAGCAGCACTGCACAGCAGTTTGTATGTACACTTGTCCAGAAAAGGATAAATATTAATTCTCCTGTTAAAAACAAATAAAGAAACAGTGTAGGAGAGTGGATATTATGTGCAAACAGTGAGAAAAATTATTCCGATATGAAGTTTGTCACATATAAATGCGCACATCAACCCGATCGCTTTATTTAGCGTTCATGCAAACACTACATTCAGATTCATCAATTGGAATGAATTCAGTCAGATTGAACCAAAAATTGTGCATGTAAACGTAGCCAATTTATAACCTTTTTAACCTCAAATGCTCGTCTTGGTTAGCTTTGCGTGAACTCTGTGTATTCTGGTTCAGTACAGTTAGGGTATGTCGGAAAAACTCCCATCTCATTTCTCCTCCAACTTCAAAATCATCCTACATCACTGCAGAAGCACCGACCCAGTTTTTACAAAGTAAACATGCAAAGAAGATAAAACGCTCTTTACAAAAAAAGGTAAAACAGCCATTTTGAAGTTGGAGGACAAAATGAGACGAGAGTTTTTCGACATACCCTAACTGTCTTGTCCCTGATTACACAGAGTTCACGCAGAGCAAGAGCATTTGAGGTTAAAAAGTATATAAACTTTTTTTTTTTTTTTTTTAAGAAGCAAACCAATCGTTTTGCTAGATAAGACCCTTCTTCCTTGACTGGGATTGTTTAGAGCCATTTGAAGCTGCATTTAAACTGCATTTTGGAAGTTCAAACTCACAGGCACCATTGAAGTCTACTATATTGGAGAGAAATCCTTAAATGTTTTCCTCAAAAAACACAATTTCTTTATGACTGAAGAAAGAAAAGTTCTGGAAGTGAACAACTTGTTTAACTGATAATGAATCCAATGATCTGTGGGGGAAAAAAGAAAACAGCTTGGTTAGTATTCACAGTTCACAAGATGACTAGGGTACAAAAAGTACAAAATGCACATCACTAAATGTACATACTTGCACAGTTTTATCAGAAAGACACAAAAAGTGGTGCATTTTACGTTTATATCCAAAGCACTCAAAGTATACATTTGGTCAATTCATGCATTCCCTGGGAACTAAACCTGCGACCCTGGCACTGCTAAAGTGCTATGCTCTACTGTTTGTGGTACAGGAACTGTCTCTATAATATGGATTAATGTGACCAAGTAATTTTATTCCGTCCTCTCTGAATCACTAATCCGAGTTGCTCTAACAGTCTCGGGCTTCAGCAGATCTGAACTCTGCGTGACACACGTTGCCTCAGCTGCGTTTCAATTCAAGACATTTAATGGTCTCCTGGATGTCATACGAACTGAGCGACTTTGACATTTATTTGGGACTAACACACAAAGGAAAACACTTGGAATTATGGGACATGAGATGGAGTCACTGATTTAGGAAAGTCAAAAACATGGCTTGAAACCATAATGAGGATATCCTGAGCTTTACATACACTACATCCAAAACTCAAAAGACAATTTAAAGGGACAGATCACTCAAAAATGAATGTAACTGTATCTGGTACCAAAACAGTCATTGACTTCCATAGTATTTTCGTTCATACTGTGGAAGTCAATGGCTACCGTCAACTGTTTAGGTATCAACATACAAGGTTAACAACAAGAAGAGAGTAAGTAAATGACAGAATTTTCATTTTTGGGTGAGCTATTGCTTTAAGAAGAGCATAAGTAGTTATTGAACGCAGATGCATCTTTCCAGTGTGATATTAAACCATGATGTCCCAAGTCTCCGCAGCAAGCTGTGCCAAAGCTGAACAGTCGTCATTGGTGATTCTAGGCCAAAACCAGAGATGAGCTAAACAGACCATCTCTAAGAGCAAGGCTTTCTCCCCTTTTTGCATGATGTTTCTCTCTCACCCATATCATTATTGTTTATGGCCATGCATTAATATTCATGCACGTCAACATGCATCAAACCGCTCGTCTACTCGACACAGATGTCTCTCATTTTCGATGACACCTCGAGACACTGTCAATAATCAACAGCTGACGAGCGCGGCAGACCCTCCGTGCCAAGCGCTGATCTCCGAACAGCGGATCCAAATCCCAAACAAAGCCCCTGGTTTTGTGACAGATCTGGAGACAGATCTGCAAGACTTCAATTCCCCCGTCTCACGTTGTCATTCCCACAAGCCTCCGCCTTCGTCAAGTGCAGTTGTCAACACAGGAACACATGTTCTATGTTAGGCCGCTGTTTAACAGCGAGAGCCTGGTTTGGTTAAAAGCCGAGGCCACCGGTGACTGCCGAGGCCAGCCGGGACAAAGGGATGGAGATGGCAATCTAAAGCAGACTGTGTAAGCGCTTTTGGGAAAGTCAAGCCCTGTAATCTCATTGCCTGATTTCATAGAGTTTAACCAGTCCTTCCACTGAAAAGAGGCTGCTGTGTTAATCCTGGACCGGGGCGCCAGATATTCAGCTCTGCGATGGGAAACAAGAAACAAAGCAAACATTTAGAAACAAGTTGGTGTATCAATAAGTTTTACTCAGTTTCGAGTTTTGGTATGAACATCTGCCTTATTTCATCTGATTACTATAAGCTTATTTTCACCATTAAATACAAATATTTAAAAAAATAATTTTAAAAGTAATTGCGACTTTTATCTCACAAATCTGAATTATTTTCTCACAATTCTGAGTTTGTCTCACAATGTAGACTTTATTTCTTACAGTTTTGAGATGATTAAAAAGTTGCAATCTGACATTTTTTTTTCCTTATAGTTGTGAATTTATCTTACAATTCTGACTTTTCTTCTTAGAATTGGAAGTTTATATCTTGCACTTGAGAGCGGACGTCTTACTTTTTTTTTTTTTTTTTTTTTTTTTTTAGAATTACAGGAATTGAGAATTTCCATTTTATTTGTTTATTACCTGGCAGAAACAATTCTCACAATTCTGACTTTTTTCTTGCAATTGCAAGTTTATGTATAAATATCGTGCAATTTTGACTTCATATCCCACATCCAAAAGTTTATATCTCACAATTTTCCCAAAATCTTGAGAAAAAAAGTCTGAATTGAATCTCACAATTTTGAAATATATCTTTCAATTCTGATTTTTAATCTCGCAATTTTCACAGAATTGCAAATAAAAAGGGGCTGACATGTGAGATATAAGCTCTATAGAGAATTATAAAAAAGAAAAATAGAAGAATTATAAAAATAATAAGATCATTTAAAAAGATAATATAAGATAATTTTGCAAAAACCCACCCTCCTTAGTTACTGTTGCTATGTCCGACAAACAATGCGTTCTCATGTTCTCACGCAGTGAAAAATACGTCGCGGAGCAAAGAGGAAACTGACAACACACCGACTGGTATGAAACAAGGTCTCAGCTTTAACGAAAAAAAAAAAACTTGAAAGAACATCAGAACATATTTTATTTCAACCGTGGAAAGACGTCAATACACAAAATTTTCAAGTTTAAGTCCACCTAAATTAATCTGCTCTTCTGTTTGATTTGTTTGTCGGACAGAACGGTGGATTCGGCGTTATGATTGGTCAGATTGCCTGTCAATCAAGCTGTTTGTGAAGGGTCAATTCTGAGATTATTAAAAAGTTGCAATCTGACTTTTTTTTTTCTCACAGTTGGATGTTTATATCTCACATTTCATATTTTATATCTTGCAATTGTGAGTTGACATCTCGTTTTTCCGAATTGCAAGAACTGAGAATTTCCATTTTTATTTATTACCTGGCAGACACAATTCTTTACAATTCTCACAAAGTTTTTTCTTGCAATTGCAAGTTTATGTCTTCACAAATGTGACTTTGTATCTTACAGTTTTCTCAGAATTTTGAAAAAAAAAAAAAATCTGAACTGTGAGATATAAACTCAGAATTGCACAAAAAATGGTCTGAATATAAGATAAAAATAAAAAAGTTGCAATTCCCATTTTTATTATTATTTTTTATTTCTTGGTGAAAACCATTCTCACCATTCTAACTTTTTCTTGCAATTGTAAGTTTATATCTCACAATTCTGACAGTTTGCATCTTACAATTTTCGGAGAAACAGTTCTGAACGGTGAGATATAAACTCAGAACTGCAAGACAAATAGTCGTGCAATTACTATTTTTATTTTTTATCCCTTGGCAGAAACAATTCTGACAAAATATCTTGCAATTCTGATTTTATATTTTTCTATTTCTTGGTGGAAACAATTCTCACCATTCTGACTTTTATATCTCACAATTCTGACAGTTTGTGTCTTACAATTTTCTCAGAATTTTGAGAAAAAGAACTGTTTATCAGAATTCTCAGTGCACTATTTTTATCCCTTTTCTCAAAAGCAATTTGAGTTTAGTGTAACTGAGTTTATATCTTAGAATTTTCTCAGAATCGTGAAAAAAAATCTGCATTGTAAGATATAAAATCAGAATTGCAAGAAAAATAGTCATAAAATTACTGTTTTTATTTTTTATCCATTGGCAGAAACAGTTCTCACAATTCTGATGTTATATCTTGAAATTCCTCATTTATATCTTGCAATTCTGATTTTATATCCCACAATTCTGAGTTTATATCTCACAATTTTCTCAGAATCATGAGAAAAAGTCTGAATTGCAAGAAAAATGCCTGAATCTGAGAAAAAAAGTTGCGATTCTCTTTTTTATATATAAATTCTCACAATTCTGACTTTTTCTTGCAATTGTAAGTTTATATCACACAATTTTGACTTTATATCTTGCAATTCTGAGTTTTTATCTCACAGTTTTTACAGAATTGCAAGAAAAAAAAGGTCTGACGTGAGACATAAACTCAAAATTATACGAAAAAAAAAATCCAAATTGTGAGATAAAAAGTTGCAATTGCCACTGTTTTTTATTTCATATTGGAAATAAGCCTCCATAAATTATAACTGGACAGCACTAAACACAAATGTAAATGGGGTCCAGAAATATTTTGAGCAATGATTAAATTCAAAATATTCTGGTGTATTTTTGTTTTGTTTTCCAATACCTAAAAATCTTTATAACGAGACGAGCAACACTATAAAATATTAAAACTTGTTTTCACAGACTGTAAATGTATTTGTCTTTTTTTTTAATCTCACTTGTTTTCTTTTTAAACTTGTTTATTCTTAAAGCAAGTAAAAAAAACTGCCAGAGCAGCAAGACAAAATACACTCATAAGACACGGTCTATGAAAACAAGTATTTTCTACAGTGTTTTTGCACAAGAAAAATACCTTCTACATCTTTCTACATATTTTAAAACAAATTCTACTAATTAAAATCACATTAAGCAATGCAGGTACTCAATTTTAAATAAGCGTTCTGCTTAAAACAGCATGTATGAAGTAGGATAAAAAGTATATTTGGGAGAAATGCTGGGCCTTTGGACAATTGTGTGCTTTATAAACATGCACATATTGAATAATGTATAGTTATGAAATCAGTGTCCCTCAAAATCACAGAAGATGCTTTAACAGATGTTAAAACCATAAAAGGGGCTATCTAACATTAACCAGTACAGCATTTCTGATATGTAGATTAATTTTTCATAACAAGCTTCCTCAAAGATCTGCAAACCTGCAAAACTTTTGGTGAATCCTCCTACGACTTTCCAAGGCCACAGCCGAAGAGACGAAGGTCCCATCAGTCTGTGCACAAAAAACCCTGAACATTAATGAAAGAAACAAAAACATTAAACTGTCTTAATGAGAAAAGCTAAATGATGGAAACGGCGCTTTAGAATAACACACTTTGAACACTTCATACGACAGCGTCCACCATTAGTGTTCAGGAGAGGAGGACTGACAGCTCATTCCACTGGAAGCTATGCTTTAACAATGTCAGTGATTAATACAGAAAGCCCATTCTCTGAAATGGCTCTTTAAAGTCTCAATTTCCTCTATAATATAACTTACTGCCAAGGATCATTATGAGTCATTTCGGAGCCACTAGAAGCCGTTTGAAGTAAACATCATTAAGGAAAACATCTCCACAAGTCTGATTACAGTACATCCTTCGATTTAAAGAGGGAGCTAGAACTTGCTGTAAGTGGAGATTTAGTTATGGACGTAATTATGACACAATAAAATAACTGCAATACACGAAAAATAAAAACATAACAATGGGATGGTGAATTAGATGGCTGTTGAAATAAAAAGGTCTGTTTTTTCCCTGGAGGATGAAGAAAAACCCAAATATTTCTGCTTTTGGTTAATGGAAACCCATGATACACAAGTCAACAGCGGCAAATTCGTTGAACCCACTTACAACAAACAAAGTGTTCAAACTTCAAAAAACGACGATGCAACTTTCACCTTTATCAATTCGTCATCTCACGTTTTTTGCACTGGATGAGGAGCGGGAAGGAAGTGTCTGTATCCTCCTCGAGCCTATGGATACTAGAGGGGATGTGATCTTGATCCGGCTTTATCCTTTGAGCTGGAGGGGGTGAGGCCGAACGTCCAAGCCAAAGTCCAAGCTCCACAAATTGAGACAACCAGATGACATCTCTGATCCGTCCACGGGACGCCACGACCGAAGGGGATGCATGTGTGAACCTGCAAGCACGTAGAAGTTTGCTTTAGCATCCGGACTTTCTTACAGCTAATGGCACGTTGTTAAAGGTCTGACTGGTTGGAAGGTCAAAATAGATTGGTTAGGAATGATTTGTTTTGAACAAAACCACCCCTGAACTGAACGATTCAAGTGAACTGATTCACGAAATGTTCATAATATGCTCGACTGTAAGGGAAAACTGTTTGGAAGTGAACCGGATGACAATCTTCAATCCTAAGTCTCATTAAAAGTGAGAAAATGCACATCAAATAAATATAACTAAAAACTAATTTATGAAACAATCAAGAACACTACAGTATGTGTAACACAGTATTTAACTACAATAAATAAATAAATAAATACATAAATGATCACACATCTTAAATCCCACACAATGTCTGGAAACACTTTTTATTTGTCACTTTTTGTAAAATAAAATAAAATAACTTTTTAAAAAGTAAATATTTATGTGTTTGAATTGCTTAAAAAAACTCTGATTTATCTGGATAACAGTTTTAAAAAACTAATTAAAAACATATATTTAGCAAATTCCCTACTGTAAATATATCAAAACTTAATTTTTGATCAGTAATATGCATTGCTATAAACTTCTTCATGGAACATGATCTTTACATAATATAATAATGATTTTTGGCATAAAAAGAAAATCGATAAATGTGACCCATCCAATGTATTTTTGGCTATTGCTACAATTATACCTGTGCAACATAAGACTGGTTTTGTGGTCCAGGGTCACATATTATCATCAATAAATCCAATTTGTTTCAACATTTAAACTAAATGAATATTGCGTGTTCCACAGCTAGACATATTTTAATGTTCATACATTTTACCCGAAATAATTGTTGTTTCACAATGAACAGATTCATGCTTATTCTAAGAAATTCAAATAAATTATTTTTGAAAATAGGATTATTTAAATAAAATCAAATAATTGCAAATAACCGCAAAGATATAAACAACTGCAAATATAATAAACTATGGCATGAGTTTTTGAGTGCAGAAATCTGACCTGCTTTATTTAGGCATGACTGGCAAATACGCATCACGTTTTTATTAGGGCTGTCAAACGATTAATCATGACTAACTGCATGCAAAATAAAAGTTTGTGTTTATGTGATATATGTGTATGTACTGTGCATATTTATTATGTATATAATATTATGTGTATAAACACACATGCATGTATATATTTAAGAAAAAAATATATATATACACATATATACACACAGAAATATTTTTAATATACAAACACTGTAACAAAAAAAAAAAGCAATTTGTTGAGTCAACTTAAAATAATTTGTCACCCTGCTGCCTTAAAATTTTAAGTTCAGTCAACTCAAATAAGTTTAGTCAATTTGAAATGTTAAGTTGTACTAAGTGACAACTTAGATATTTGAGTTGACCTAACAAAAAAATATTCAACTCAAATATCCAAGTTGTCACTTAGTACAACTTAACATTTTGAGTTGACTAAACTTTTTTTGAGTTGACTAAACTGCAGCTGGGTAACAACTTATTTTAAGTTGACTCAACAAATTGTTTTGATGTATGTATTTACATATACATATACATAATTAATATACACAGTACACACACATATATTATGTAAACACAAACTTTTATTTTGCATGTGACTAATTGTGATTAATCATTTGGCAGCCCTAATTTTTAGATATAATGCATCACAAGTTTATATGTTTGTGTTAAAACTGTGTTAAATGCATGGGAATTTTATATGCAATTCTTACATCTTAAATTCAGGCCCAAATATTTTTTTAAAAGCACTAAATTAAGTAAATTCACACTAATTGTCTTCTCAGTCTACCAGTGTTAATTTCGTTGACGAAGACTATGACGAAAAATATTCGTCAACGAACATTTTTTACAGACGAAAACTAAATAAAAACTAAATAAAAAGTCAGATATGATGACGAAGACGATGACAAAATTTAACTGACACTTTAGTCAACGAATAAAAACCAGAGGAAAATGTTGGGGCGGGACGAATGGAGAAGAGATCCAATAAGAACTACCCTTTTGTGGGGAAATCCAATCAGAGCGAATCTTTTGAGGGCAGGTTGATCTTGGCAAAGCCATTTTCAAAAGCCGCGGTTTTCAAGTTATGAGGACGTTTGTTATACATTATATTTAGTTATACATTATACTTGGATGCACAGTCTTGGTTACAAAGCTTTGGTTAATTTAAGTTGACTTTTCTCGTTAGCAACACGCTAACGTTTTGTGCACGCGGTCCGAGGGCAGCGGTATGTCTCATGAACAGACAGACAGACAGAAATGTCAGAGCTTGGTCTAGGATGTCATATGCGTTTCATATAATTCAGGGACAATGCATATCTTTTTCAGGGAGCATGAATATTGTTCAGGGAGAGCAGGTCTTATGGTTATTTTTGTGAAAAAGGCTAATGTTTTTGACATTTAATAAAATAAATGTTTTTTATTACAACAATTAGATATGTGCCTGTATTCTCTATATGCTTCCATATATTGTAATATACTTACAATTACGTGAATTATGGAGAAAAATATGCTAATATTTGGTCTACTAAAACTAGACTAAGACTAAAAGACTTAAGACTAAACTAAGACTAAAACTCTTATGATATTTAGTCAACTAAACTAGACTAAGACTAAAAGATTTCAGATGACTAAAATAGGACTAAAACTAAATGGTGTATTATTCCAAAGACTAAGACTAAGACTAAATCAGAATTTGCTGTCAAAATGAACACTGCAGTCTACATTCTTATGAGTGCATAATTCATTTTTAAACTGAAACATCACATCACAATCTCCATCACTATAAAAATCCAGCAGACACTGACTGAACCGAAGTCCGTGGGACATCTTCATGAGCATCTGGAAGACGCTGTCCACACGTGGGCTTTGAGCGTGTGTTTTTCTGTACGTACTGCATCCTGTGCCTCTGTGTGTTGCACTACACGCTCCCTATGCGCTGGTTTCCAAGCAACCCGTGTAACACAGGGAGCGTCGACCGTTGGCGTCTCTGAACTGTGTGGAAACTGTAGGATGCAGAGAAGGAGGAGATGATTAAGCTGACTGCGAAAACTCCAACTTGCAGCTGGCTGATGCACAGTGCATCCTTTACTTTTCATTACACAGAGCAGTGCATTTGGTTAAAAACAAGCTAAACATTGCACATGGTGTGTTTTCATTCAACTGTTTTTCCCAAGCCATCTCTTTAGACACAAGCAGACTGGAGCTGACAAGCCAGCGCCGTGTCAATCACACCAGAGGATGTTCTCTCGGCTTGTTTTCTTCCTGCTCTGATCCTCAGGGAGTTTGCACTAACCAGCATGGCCCTGGGCTTCCTTTCAGGGGCTGAGGGCCTGGAGTGCTGCTGCTGTTTTGCAACAGAGACCATACAAAACCATACAGAGCTGGACCGAATTACCAAGTCAACACTGAAGTGTGCTTCTGTTTGGAGTACGGCTCCAAATCTGGGATTCTGCGGCTCAATCCAATTAACTGCGGCGTGGCGAGCACTAATTTAAAAACAAACGCAAAACAAGAGCAAACAAATACCAAACTGAGGGGAAAAGTATAGATGTGCATGAACATTTCATTAAAGCAATATTCTGCGGTTAAATGCAATAAAGCTCAATGAGCAGCAGCTGTTGATCAAGAAAAATGATTTAAACTCAATTAGCATTAATGAATGTTAAAGCTGCAACTGCTGTAACTGTTTCAAACACTGCAGAAATAAACTAAGATACTGAGTCTTGTATACTAGAAAAAAAGATCAAAATTAAGTCAATTTTTGCTTGGAACATGAAAAAGGAAAAACAGAAAAATAAGTTTATTTTTCCCAGATATTTTATTTTTATTTTTCTCTTTTTTTTTTTTTGTTTTAAGCACAAACTCATTTAAAGTTTTTCGATAAAAAAGACTTATAATATCTTATCAAAATTAAATGAGAGCATGCTTAAAACGAGAAAAGGGCAAAACAGTCCTGTTTTCCTTAGAGTTAAGTTTATTTTTCTATATTTATTTATTTATTTATTAATTATATTTTATTTTATTGTCTTAAGCATAAACCTGCTTAATTTTGATATATTTGACAGTAAACAGTGCTTAATATCTCATCAAAATTAAACAAGATGCTTAAAACAAGAAGAAAGGAAAACTGAAGTTTATTTTTCTTAGATATTTTTTCTTGTTTCAAGCATCAACTAACTTAATTTTTATGATTTTTTCCTTCAGAAAACAAAACGTAATGTCTTAAGTTATTTTACTTCTTAAGAAAGTGTAACTTGATTTTTTAGAATTTTTTTAAAGATATTTTAATGGATTGATTTTTTTCAATTTTTCATTATTTTATTTTATTTTATATTTTATTTTATTTTATTGCATTGTCTTAAGCATAAACCTGCTTAAATTTGATAAATTTTTACAGTAAACAGTGCCTAATATCTTATCAAAATTAAGTGAGTTTAAAACATAAACAGGGGAAAACAAAAGTTTATTTTTCTTAGATATTGTCTCTTGTTTCAAGCATCAACTAGCTCAATTTTTATTTTTTATTTTTCCTTCAGAAGTCAAAATGTCTTAAGTTATTTTACTTCTTAAGAAAGTGTATCTTGATTTTTAGATTATTTAAAAAGATAATTTAATGGATTGAGTTTATTCATTATTTTATTTTATTTTATTCTGCATAATCCTGCTTAATTTTGATAAATTTTACAGTAAACAATGCCTAATATCTTAACAAAATTAAGTGAACTTATGCTTAAAACATGAGGAGGGGAAAACTTAGATATTTTCTCATTTCAAGCATCAACCAACTTAATTTTAATGATTTTTAAAATAACTTAATGATTAAGTTATTTTACTTCTTAAGAAAGTGTAACTTGATTTTTAGATGTTTTTTTAAGATATATTAATGGATCGATTTCATTCATTCATTATTTTATTTTATTTTATTAAGCACAAACCTGCTTAATTTTCATAAATTTTACAGTAAACAGGGCTTAATATTTTATCAAAATTAAGTTTATGCTTAAAACATGAGGAGGGGAAAACAGAAGTTTATTTTTCTTAGATATTTTCTCTTGTTTCAAGCATCAACTAACTTAATATTTATGATTTTTTTTGTGTCTTTAATGTCTTAAGTTATTTTACTTCTTAAAGTATAACTTGATTCTTAGGGTTTTTTTTTTAAATATATTTTAATGGATTTATTTATTTATTTATACATTCATTATTTATTTTATTTTATTTTATTTTATTTATTATATTATGCTTAAAACAAGAAAAGGGGAAAACAGAAGTTTATTTTTCTTAGATATTTTCTCTTGTTTCAAGCATCAACTAACTTAAATTTTATGATTTTTTTCCTTCAGAAAACAAAACTTAATCTTTTAAATTATTGTACTTAAAGTGTAACTTGATTTTTAGTTTTTTTTTTTTTACAGATATTTTAATGGATTGATTTTTTTATTCATTCATTCATTATTTTATTTTATTTTATTTCAGTAAAGTCATTGCATGTGTTTGTGTGGGACTCATTTGATTTTGACAACTATCCATAAAGCATTGTTTACGTGAAACAAATGACATCAATAACACCAACATTCATCCACTAATTAGCACAAATAAATGTGCAACTGCAATGTTTTATATTTGGTATAAACATTTGATAACTATTTAAAAAAGCACTGTTTATATGAAATAAATTATGCCAATAACTCATAAAAGTTAATCTAACTTCATCTACTAATTAGAACAAATGAATGTCCAACCACTACACTGTTTTAAAGTCATTGCATGCTCATATGAAACTGATTTGATATACTTTACCTCAATAACACTTAAAAAAAAATGTATTATATGATATAGCAAAAATAATTCTGTAGGCTCTGGTTAAGTCCTGTAAGTGTGTTACTAAGGGACGTGCGAATCAGCAGCATGTCTCAGATGCCGTTGACAAAACTGAAGTATTTAACCCAGAATATTGCTTTAAAGCAGAGATCAGCCCCCTTAAACAGTCATGTTACGACATTGGCTGCTACGGCAAGCTAAATCTCAGCAGACAGAGCAACACTCGGAGCTAATTAACCCATTAGACTCAAACATGTTTCCCAACATGCACTTGAGATCAGTTCCTATCAGAGTTTGCCAGCGGAGAGGCCCTTTGAAACGGAGCCTCTCAACTCTTCTGAAGAGCGTCCCAGACGGTTCCTTTGGTATTTTCTAATAAAAAACAGCAACGTTTCCTCCGCATAAACGTCCGTTTGTAAACCACCAGGTTCCCACTTCTTCCTGGTGGTCATTTAAATGAGAGGGTGACCTAAAAAAGAGCCGGCGTGACTCACGAAGACGTGGGAGAGGAAAGCATGACTAAGATGACTGAACAATATCAACCACAGATGAAAGTGTCTCGGCTTTTTATTTGTTACCTAAAGCAGACTCCAGCCTGGAACGGACCCCAGCAAACACCTCCGGAGTGAAAAGTCACAAACCACGCAACAGATCTGAGCTTTAAGAGCTTTACTTAATTGCACTAAAATGACAGAATGTGAGAAATAAGACAACAGAAATGCAATAAAAATAAGGCTATGTTCAGCCAAAAATCTTTAACCCTCATGTTGGTCCAAAGCATTTTTGAAGGATGTTCATGCTGTGCTTTTCCATGCAATAAAAGCCTGGACTGATCTAGGGCTGAAAAGCTGCTAAAATGACAAAAAAATAATAGAAAAGGGTCTGAATATGCAATAGCACATACAATTTGACAGTCACAGTGGAGTGCAAGAGATTCGGCGAACAAAAACGTACATTCCAGGCTTCTTCGTCCTAAGAAAAAAAAAAAAAAAAAAATCAAACAACAACAAAATATTATGACTTCAGAAGACTTTGAAGCGCATACACTTTAAAATACGATAAGATAATTGGAGTTTTTTTTTATTTTATCTATCTGCTTTAAAATGTCATGTTAAATTCAACATGTTGTCTTTTTTGTGAAATTTAGTAGTGGAAATTACACCACATATGGATTTGTTTTGTCATTTTGGAGCTCATTAGACTGTAGTGATTCTGCACAAACAAACAAACAAATAAACAAACAAACAAGTAAATAAATAAATTAATTAATTAAAAAAAGCTTTCTTACTATTTATTTTACTCTTAGTATTTTCTTAGCATTTTTTTTTCTGACATTCTGTTACCAAAAAAAAAAAAAAGAAAAAAAGTAATACTGTATCTTAAACCAATAAGCATTTATAAGAAGCAAAATTACTAGTGGATATTACACCATTTTTTCAGTGTTGTCAAATGAACTACTTTTATGGATTTTTTTTTTTTTTGGAGCTCATTAGACTAGTCATTCTGCACAAACAAGCAAACAAACAAAAAAAAAAGTTAAAAAAAAGTAAATAAGTAAATAAATAAATGCTTTCTTACTATATATTTTACACTTAGTATTTTCTTAGCATTCTTTTTTTCTGACTTTCTGTTACCTAAAAAAAAAAATTAAAATTAAAATTAAAAAAAATAAAAAATCAAAAAAATTATTTAAATACTGTATCTTACCAATACCAATAAGCATTTACGAAAAGCAAAGTGATAAGTTGACTTAACTTAATTTATATTGAGGAAACCTGTTGCCTTAAAATTATTAAGTAAATAATAGTAATAAAAAAGTGATTTTTAAAATTATTATTATTATTTACTTTAATTTTAGGGCAACAGCTTCCTCGTTTTTTTTAAGTTAAGTCAACATATCACTTTTTACAGTGATAGTGGAAATTACACCATTTTTTCAGTGTTGTCACATTAAATACTTTTATGGATTTTTTTTTGTCATTTTGGAGCCCATTAGACTATAGTCATTCTGCACAAACAAGCAAGCAAACACACAAACAAACAAGTAAATAAGTAAATAAATAAGAACTTTCTTACTATATACTTTTATTCTTAGTATTTTCTTAATATTATTTTTTCTGACTTTCTGTTACCAAAAAAAAAAAAAAAAAAAAAATCCAAAAAATGATTGAAATATTGTATCATAAATAGTATTCTAAAATAAAATAAAATAAAATAAAATAAAATAAATAATCAAACATTATGCAATATCCCTTTGAGTTAAGTTGACTTTTCTTGCTATTTTTCTTGTTTTAAGGCATAAGCCCACTTAACTTTGATACATTTTTCAGAGAACAAGCCTTAAGGGCTTATCTTAAGTCATTTTACTTCTTACATGAATGTATGTAGATTTAAGAACACTTAGATATTTGTATTGGAAAACAAGACAAAATTACACAGTGAGATAACACAGTTTTGTGTTCCATATAATAAATGAGGTTAAGGAATAAAATACAGTTAAGCACACGGTGAACACTGGTTTTTGGGTGAACTACTCCTTTAAGAGGCATGCACGGCCCTTTTTCTGCAGATGCTCTAAAGATCCTGACGGTAGTTTTGTTTGTAAGACTATTCAGGTCAGTCTTGCCACGGGCGCCCCCCTTGGGCCTCACTAAACCGTGCTACATCAGGTGGCTCGGTGCAGGTTTTTTTTTGGAGGTACCTGGACTGAACATGCCAGTTTCTATAAATGTTTGCAAGAGAAAAAAACCTGACAGGTAAAAAGGGCTTTTGATGGGATAAGGAGGACAGTGAGAAAGGGAGGCAGGAATACGTATGTGAACTGCGGTGCCAGGCCCCTGGTCACAATCACACAGATTTGCATTCCACTCTAACAGGATATTGCCCAAAGTCCCCCTGAGGAGCTTAGCCGTCGTGTTGGACCTTAACTCCCAGTGTGCACTACATCGCTCACACACACACACACACACACACTCACACAAATAGACACTTTTTCTCTCTCTCCCTCCCTTTTCTTTCTCTCACAGCTTAATCCCCTCTGTCTCCTTTCTTTCTTTTAGCTCTTTCAGTTTAACTCTCACACTCTTCATCATCTCAGCTGCTCAGCCCTCCACTCGTCTTCTCATGGTCCCCTCAAACATTTAATTAGCTTACTGGCGTACATCCCTTCTCTTACAGTTCATTTTAAAGCAGACACAAACAGAAAAGTTTAATATAAGTATATAAGTTTTTAGAAGTGATATATATGAACATATAAGAGTTTTGACATGCACATTCTTAGAAAAAAAAAGGTACAAAAGTTGTCACTGGTGTGGTACAGTTACTAACGATAGTATTTACATCATATGTATAATTTAGGTGCTAATATGCACCCTCTCTAAGGTACAAAGGTGTACCTTTTGAAAAGATAGGCTACCACCCTAGTGACCTTTTTCTTGTACGAAGTTAAATATGCAGGTGTAAAAATATTTACATGTTTTTTAGAACCTGTGTTATGAAAAATACCATGCATGTTATATAATGCTATTGCTGTCAACTAAACTTGCACTTCCTAAGGGAAACAGCAGAGCTATTAAAGGAGAGGTCCTCTTCCAAAACAAAGATTCACATATAATGTACTCACCCCCTTGTCATCCAAGTTGTTCTTGTCTTTCTTTCTTCAGTCATAAAGAAATTATGCTTTTTGAGGAAAACATTTCAGCATTTTTCTCCATATAATAGACTGATATGGTGCCCCGATTTCGGCTTTAAACAATCCCAAATGCGGTTGTAAACGATCCCAGCTGAGGAAGAAAGGTCTTATCTAGCAAAGCGATTGGTTGTTTTAATTAAAAAAATACAATTTAAATACTTTTAATCTCAAACACTCGTCTTGCCTTGCTCTCCCTGAGCTCTGTGTATTCTGGCTCTAGACAAACTCCAATCGTATTTTCTCCCTCAACTTCAAAAATCATTTCAAAAAAGTACTGACCCAGTCTTTTCAAGGTAAACATGCAAAGAAGATCAAACACACTCAACAAAAAAGGTAAAACAGCGATTTTTTTTATTTTATTTTTTTTCCCAAAAATTTGAATTAAACAATAAATTAAACCAATATGATACAATCAGAAAGAATACATTATCAGTCAAATGAAATCAGCAACAATTCACCTTTGCACGGCACAGAAGAGCACAAATGTGGCATTATGGAATATATACATATTTTTTTGACAAGATTCAGAGGTGGCATTAATGCATTTAATAATAACAGTGTTATGAGATTAAAATATAACATGTAAAGTTCTGAATACAGAAATATTAAACGATTTAAATGATTCAATTTATATTTTAAAAATGAAACTAAAATTGCCAGTAGGTGGCATAAAGTCAAAGTCTTTTGTGACTGAATCGTTCATTCAATCGATTCAAAAACGTAGATTCATTTATAAACGAAACAGCTGTGGCTGTGTTTGAAACTATTTTTGTTGACAAAATATAGCACAATCAGACAACAGTGTTCCTAAAATGTAAGTCACTTAATATTATTTTTTGTATAAAATCTAAAATGTATAAAACTGTTGCATAAATTCAATTTCACTTTTGCACACCTTCCTTTAGGCTATAATCATTAAAAACTGTCACTTGTCTTAGTTCACCGCGATCTCACAAACTTGCACTTTAATTAATGAAGCTCTCTACACTGCACACATTTACATTGTCTCTATAATTAGTTTGTTATAATGAATTACAAAAACTGCAGTCTGCTTTCACGATCTTTGCTGTGAGGAGCAGGACGCGGACCGATAGAGAAGCATTTCTATTAGCTGCAATCTGCCTATATAATGGCAAAACAAGATGGTAGGCTATTGCGCAGCGAAACATAGACAAATATTCTGCTACGTTTTTAGTCTACACTGCGGTAAACTTTTACGTGCAGAACTGGGATCGCTTTCGTAGTCATTTGTATGGTTAAGATAGAGAAATCACTTTAATTTCTAAATAAACCTAACCAGTTGGAACTGAAACACCGTCCCCCCTCAAAATTCACTCCCCACACTCCGCCCCCCCCCATCATTTGAAGCTGCATTTAAACTGCATTTTGGAATTTCAGAATGGGGCAACCATATCAGTCCATTATATGGAGAAAAATGCAGAAATGTTTTCCTCAAAAAACATAATTTCTTTACAACTGAAGAAAGAAAGACATGAACATCTTGGATGACAAGGGGGTTAGTACATTATATGTGAATCTTTGTTTTGGAAGTGGACTTCTCCTTTAAGGCAGCAAATTAAAGGCACACTAGGCTTTGAGAAAGTTATGAATGGGCTATGATGGCATGCACTTTTTGTTTTTTAATCAGTCAACAGTGCATCCAAATAATAGTATTAAATTCAAAACGTTAAAGTATACCATTGTTTATTCAAAGTTCACCTACTGTGTTTGCATGCATATCAATACAACACCTGCTGTGAGTGCACCTGTAGATTTAGGTAAGCTTAAGAAAGCCTATTTCCTTTGAAGTACTGCTGGAAAAAATGTTGACAGTTCTTGTAACTTTTTTCTGAGAGTGTAGGAAGTAAAGTATACAACAAAATTACTGTTTGCAAAAATACTGTTTGTTTAAAATTCTTCACGTAGTTTTAAGTTTATAACCTGCAATGCTATACTTGCTAGCTACTAAATTTGCATTTCCTAAAGGAAACAGCAGTTCTTGCAAGGCAGCAAAATAATTGTGCAAGTGTAGTAATATTAGGCTTTGAAAATGTTAAATTTCATTTTGCACATCAAATATGGGATATGATTGCATGCACTTTTTGTTTCTAATCAATCAATAATGCACCAGTATTAATTCTGAAATGTTAAAATATACCATTGTTTAGCCAAAGTTCACCTACTGTGTTTGCATGCATATGAATGCAACACCCGTTGTGAGTGCACCTATAGATTTTGGTACGCTTAGGGAAACAACACCAATTTCTAAAGAAAGAATTGCTGGAAAAACTAAATGTTGACATTTTTTGTACCTTTTTTCTGATAGTGTAAAAAGTTAAATATACAATGCCAAAAATATTGTTTGTTTATATTCTTCAAGTAGTCTATGAAAAATAAGTTTATGAAAAATATCATGCATGCTATAATTCTATACTTGCTATCAACTAAATCTGCATTTCCTGAAGGAAACAGCAGTTCTTGCAAGGCAGCAAAATAAACGTGCAAGTGCAGTAATATTAGGCTTTGAAAATGTAATAAATTTTATTTTGCACATCAAATATAGGAAATGATGGCATGCACTTTTTTAATCAATTAATAATGCATCCAGATACCAGTATTAATTTTGAAACATTAAAATTCACCATTGTTTAGTCAAAGTTCACCTGCTGTGTTTCTAATGAAGTATTGCTGGAAAAACTAAAAGTTGACAGTTTTTGTACATTTTTTTTTTTTTCGGAGAGTGTATGAAGTTAAATATGCGATTGAAAAAATATTGTTTGTTTATATTCTTCATGTAGTCTCAGGTAAGTTTATAACCTGCATTATAAAAAATACCATGCATGCTATATAATTCTATACTTGCTATCAACTAAATTTGCATTTCCTAAAGGAAACAGCAGTTCTTGCAAGGCAGCAAAATAATTGTGCAAGTGTAGTAATATTAGGCTTTAAAAAAAAAGAAGTTTAATTTCATTTTGCACCTCACATATGGTATATGGGATATGATGGCACTTTTTTGTTTTTAATCAGTCAATAATGCATCCAAATACCAGAATTAATTCTGAAACGTTAAAATATACCATTGTTTAGTCAAAGTTCACCTACTGTGTTTGCATGCATATGCTGTGAGCACACCTATAGATTTAGGTAAGGTTAGGAAAACAAGACCTATTTCCAATGAAATAATGCTGAAAAAACTAAACACTGACCATTTTGGTACATTTTTTTTTTCTGAGAGAGTAAGTAAAATATGTGATTGAAAAAAAATGTTTGTTTATATTCCTCACATAGTCTTGAGTAAGTTTATAACCTGCATTATGAAAAAAATACCATGCATGCTATATAATGCTACACTTGCTATCAACTCACTTTACATTTCTTGAAGGAAACAGCAGTGCTTGCAAAATAAGGTGTGGTAATACTAGGTATTGAGCATGCACAACAAATTTGGGATATGATGGCATGCACTTTTGTTTAAAATCAATCAATAACTCATCCAAATACCAGTATACTATCGTTTAGTCAAAGTTCACCTACTGTGTTTGCATGCATATGAATGCAACACCCGCTGTGAGCGCACCTATAGATTTAGGTAAGCTTAGGAAAACAAGACCAATCACAATTCAGCATGCAAACTGATATAAAATAAAGAATAGTCTGAGTGATTTTGTAAATATTATAATGATGATGTCACTATCAATTTAACATTCTCATTGCAGAATCTATGGGAAGTCTATGCGACATTTCCAAAGTTTAACATTTTGAAAATTAAGCACAAAGACTACCAAAAGCAGATCATACATACTAAAATGAGATCTGCATGTTAAGAAGTTCAGGCTGAATGAATTGGGTTTAGAACCTAAGCAAGCATTTCTAATGCTTGATGAGTATCAATACTGCGGTACCTTGCATGTCACATTCTATGAAGAGAATTTACAGAAAATATTGTTTTACATACTCAATTATTGTCTATTTTAACTAATATTAAAAGTTTAACCATAGCTATTAAGTTATTAAAAAAGACCAAAGTGAATAGAGTAAACATGAAACTAATAAATATTGTCTTACTTCCTTAGTTGATTATATTAAGAATTGCAAACACTTTGCATATGCATTTGCAAATGATGCATTATCTAATTACTAATGCATCAACTTGCAAGTCCAATAAAACAACCCCTTAAAAGTGCATTTTGTTTGTTTTTATTGCACTTGTCTAAAACAACATGTTATGAAAAGTAAATAGCTCTTAAACTCAGAACTCAAAACAATGTTTTTGCCTGTAGTGTCTTGCCTAAAGTAAACATTTGGTTTTTATCAGACCCACTAAGGGCATTAAAAATGGAGAATGGAGAAACAATACACATGCCATAAAGGCCACATTCAGCCTTCCGTCATGAAGGAAATGTGATTCAGAGGCTGCAGTCAATGTTTTTACGAGTTTTAATTCTACGTATATACCGCCTCCCCTGCCACAAACCAGCCCCCACGCAGCTAGTTGAGAAACAAAAACTCTCTCTGTCCTATTCTCACACACACACTAACACACAAACTCACTCCGTCTTTGTCTCAAACACACACACGCAGAACCCGCCCTCTCCGGAGCATCTGGTCTTGGGTAGGGCAGCATATGTTTTAATTTTGATTGACTCACCTGTCACCTATACTGCCCTCCTCATTGTTACCCCCCTCTCCCAAACACACACACACACACACACACACATCCCCCTTTTCTACTCCCTGTAAAATACCTCTCCAATCCCCCCCATCCTGCCAAACGCAGGCCATTAACCATTTCCTACGAGCTGCTGGTAAAAGGAAGGAAACAGCATGCCAGGCTTTCACACAACACGCGGCGCTAGGAAAGTTCTGCGCCCTTGAAGTCCGGCGAGCCAGGGTAAAAGTCACGCTAATTGACGGGCGAGCTTAATTCAAATGAGCCCGTAACTAAAATCGGACTAGAAAGAGAGTGGGGCGACCTGCGATAGGGCGAAACTTTCGAAACCTTTCAATCGGCCTCGGCGTCAAACCACTTTGATGTGCTCGACGCTTTTCATCAGTTTCCTCTCCGCGTATGAAAAAGCCATTTCAAGTACAAAGGCTCGTGAGCACATTTGTAATTTGTCTCCTCTTTCGAGAACAAATGGACGTGGCAAAAACCATTTTCCCTTGTTCTGAGAGAGATCTGAATGAAAGTGCATATGAAAGGTGCGAGGCAGGAGAGAGCGGTGGCGAGGACGGACGGAAAGGGGGGCACGATCTCGGCCCCGATTTTTCACTTAAGTCAAACCCTATTTCACGTCAGGCTGTTGTAACACCTCGTCCGAGAGAGACGGACATAAATGAGGAGGGTAGAGAGGTGAAAAAACAGGGGGCGAACGAGAATAAAGGTCCAAATCCTCGACTGTGAAAACTGTGGCACCGGGGAAGTGTATGCACGCCTTGTTTGGCTAATAACCTGGAGTCTTGTAAAATGTGAATGAGGGAGTCCTCGGAGCTTATAATTTCACACCCGTGAGGCAGGGGAGATGAGTGTGAATTGAAGGAGGACAGCTCCACGTTGGCGGTTCCCCAGGCCGTCATACACCAGAGTGGAGAAGCCAAGACCACTGACTCCAGGAATAAAATAAGAGGTCTGGATCAGTCATCAAACCCACACTGAGAGATGCAACAGAGTCACGCTTACTTACCGTAAAGCACGCGCTAATTTCATTCAGAGGCCCCAGTGTGACAAATGTATTTGATCCTACAGATATCAATCCCACATGCGCTTATACTTGCTTGTTAAACATTTTTAATTAATTTGATACTTTGAAATACAATATTTCAGCTACCAGTTAATGCAAGACAGCCTAGGTGAACAGGATAAGCAAAACAAGCTAACAGATTTAACAATACAAAGCTTTCTGAAATGTTATGTGTAAATTTGCAAATGATGGATTAATCTGAACACTGAATAAAGCCAGGTTCAGAATTATTGTTTCATATTTAAGTCAATGGTTTTTACTTATGGGATTTTGGTTGTCTCTTTGTATCAGTCCATAAATCAGAAAATACTGTTAACAGCAATAAATAAATACATAAAATAAAATAAAATAAAAATTGTAAAAAATTCACAATGTTTTTAGAAATAAAATGTATAAAATAAAAAAATAAAAAACTCTTGTATTTCTCTTTTTTATTAAAAAAAAAAGAAAAACATGTATATATATTCCAACTGAACTCCACACTGTAAAAAATGACTGTGAATTTAATTTCTATTTTTTAATGTAATTTTACAGTAGTATAACGTTTTCACAATTAAATGACTGTGAATTTAACGGTAAAAGACTGTAACAATACTACAGTAAAACACTGTTAAATGGTTAACGGTAAGTTCCCCTACTATATAGAGTGAAAAACCGTATTGGACATTGCATGTAATTTTACAGTAGTATATCGTTTTTGGAAGTGAAAAAGAGCATATAATTTACGGTGAATAACCGTAAATTGACATTCCCAGAATTCCCGGCGTTACATTTAAAATTTGATGTTTGATTGATGTTTTTAATGAAATTACTAGTTTCTTCTTAGTTTTTTCTTAGCATTATTGTACATTAGGGTTATATGTTACATCTAATGTTGTTAAAACAATGTTTATTGCATTATTTCGGTTTCATGTGTGTTACCATGATGGTGTTTAGTGTTTGTGTGAATGAAACTGTGCACCTTCTATGTATGCTAATATTTAAAAGCTGCTTGTGATGGGCTTTGGTTCACGATGTGATTTTCTAATCACCACCTGCTTTTGGTGGTTATCAGTATATTACAAAAGTAAAAAGCAGATTTCAGTACTTTATTAGGTTGGTATATTAACATTAACAGTTAATGAAATTACGGTATTTAAATGTAAATTTAAGTTAAAACCATAAAACCTAAAACGCTTTTACTGTATTTTTTTCCGGTAAAATTCTGGCAATTCTGGATTTTTTTATACAGTGTACAGATACAAATAGATAAGGTACAATAAAATAAAAAACTTCAATGTGAATGGATGTTTTCTGTCCACTAGTTTGAAAAAACACTTTATGAAAGCCCAAATAACCAAAAATCTCAAAACTGACTAGTGCATGAAAAAACACCTGTAGCGTCTTCAGGTTCAACACTATCCATTCCGGAGATTATCTCTTAATCTCTCATATCAGGAGTTCATTTCTATTTTTTATTTATTTATTTTTTTTTTATGTTTGCCAGATTCATATGCTAAAACAACTATAAACAAGTGCTTAGATTGACTTCTCAGAATCCTTGCTCTGTTTGTTTGAACATCTTGATATACAGCACAGTTGGCTCAGCCAATGGCATGAGTTTGGGGCGGGGCTATCTGTTTGTCTGACCAATGGAGTGTTCGATGGAAACCTGTTTCATTATTATTGCTAACAAAATTACATACATTATCTTATACACGATTCTTTAAAGAGGGGCAGTATGAGTGTGTTGGCACTGAATTGCTGAGGTAGCTTTAACGATCATCGTCTCCCTAATGATTAAAAAAAGTCTTGCCATCAATATCTAAATCTGCATTTTTGAACCATATCCCCCCAAAAGAAAACTTCAATATCTTTTTGATCTTGCTCTGTTTTAATTGTGCCCCTGTATAAAAGGTATAAACAGACAGCTTTCGCTCTACACATTAATGGGTATTTGCAGGAGAGAGGGGAGTGTGTGCGTATGTGTGTGCGCTCCTCACCGCGGCAACCAGAGCTCTCGGAGGAGAACACTGCTGTAATTATAAAAGGAACAAAGCACTGGAGACTAAAAACACATGAAAGGAAAAGAAAACATACAAGCCAATCAAGGCGCTCACAAACACGCTCTCTCATGCACAAACACGCACACCGATGCACACACGCTCTTAGCTCTGCGTTTTGTCCAGCAAAGTTACATTACAAGCTTGCAATGATGCTTTATCAATCGAAAAAAGGGCATTCAGACAACACCAGATACGTGTCTACATTTAAAGTACATTAGAACAGACCCTAATTGATTGATCTAGTACACGCATCGCATAAGAACCGATCAGACAGCCCTCTTAAACTGTCTTCTCCTAGAGGAAACGATAAAACCCTAAAAGCAGGAAGGAAGTCATGAAAGGAACAGGTCTGGATAAGGTGGGGTCACTACAACACACTCACTCACTCACTCACTCACTCACTCACTCACTCACACACATACACACACACACACTGGTTTTAGTTAGCGATTCAATGAACAGCTACCTGGGTGTTTGCAACCATATTACCTGCCAATTTTAAAGAGACTGTTCATTCCAAAATTCAAACTGGATCATTGTTTGCTCACCTGAAACTTTAATTCTACTGTGGAAAACATAAAACAAGATATTTTGAAGAACAATTTTGTTCAACAGTAAAAGCCACTAGGCAGTCCAGGATTTTTTGCAGACCAATATTTTTCAAAATATCTTCTTCTGAGTTTTGCACATGAGGAAAACATATGGCAAAATAAATAATAAATAAATAAGTTGAAAATGAGCTACAAAGTAGCACAACTGACCAGCATTGTGTCATCTGACTCCGACACACATGAGATGAGATGTAATCATGAGATCATTAAATATACCTGTATGACTATTATATTTTATTTAATTTTATTCTATATCTAGATCTATTCTATTTCACAACATTCAAATTTTATAACCTATATTAAAATATTTAGTTTTAGCTGTAAAAAAGTGATACTTTTTAGTCATTTTCCATACTGTACATAAAAAAAAGAAGAAGAATAAAAATAAGAGGTATTTTGAATGAACTGAATTTATGAGATCATTAATTATACACCTGTATGACTATTTTAATTTTACTATATTCAAATTTATATAATCTATATTGAAATATTTTGTTTTAGCTGTAAAAAATAGATACAATTTTCCATACTGCACATATCAAATAATAATAATAATAATTAATAAATAAATAAATAAGGGGTATTTTTAAATTTATATTTGATTATTTGATTATATGTACATTTTTTGCATGTACATATATAAAGGAAAGTGTATAATTTTTTTTTTTTTAGGGGGGCATCTCCATGCATTTTTATTTAAATACTTTGTTTTAGTTATTAATTTTTTTTCCCTGTAATTTTGCATACTGTACATACCTAAAAAAAATACATTTAAATAAGAAATAGGGGGCGTTTTCCTCCATGCTCCATTGTAAACGTAGCGATATCACACGTCGGGGCTAACGGCAATGTTTTGTGTCTTTACCAGCTACGTTATGACTCCCTTGATGTTTTACAAGTGACATTTGGGTGTTGCGTGTTTGTGGGGGTTTCTGGAACGTTATATTCAAAGAACACTAAAACTGTTTTAAGTGTGCAAGATACAGGCGTTGGGGGAAAACAGACTCTTGAGTTCATAGTTTGGCATCGGCCAGATCGTCCACGTGCTTTAAGTTTGATCGAATGCTTTACAAACGGCCTCAGCTGTTTCCTCACCTCTCTGTGCTGCATGTACAGTGATGCACCCAGCAGTCACACACGTCTTCGTCTTCACAACATGTCATCTGTCAGTCATCCTCGTACAGCGGAGCGGCACAAAGAAAACTCAATCAGCCGCGGGAGCCTCTTTTTGTCTGCCAATTCTGGAACTTTCATGCTCCTTATTTGTCAGGTCAAAGGTTAAATTGCTGACCCTCCCTCTCATCCCCCTCGCACCCTCTCCTCTGCTCCACGGCGAAAGCCCTATCTACAGAATCCCCATATTTACATGGATTAGACTTCTTTCACGCTGAAGAAAGAAATCTGGTTCATAGTCAAAGCCCGAGAAGCGGCCCACATCGCCGGAGTGGCCACGTTATTCACCACCGGACAATGACCATATTGTGGGGATCTGAAAGAGGAGGGGGGGTGGAGGGAAGCGCCCCGCTTTTGGCCCGAGCTGGAGCGGAGAAGCCGCCCCCTCCAACCCCCTTCCCTTTTCGTCCACGGCAAAGTCCTGCGCTTGTGCCACTAGGCTCACAGGGGCAAAACCCCATCCGCTCTCCTGACAAGAGCAAACAAAGCCTGCCCACTGTGAACTAGATGAAGATGTCAAAAGCTTTTAGGCTGGTGGGTGGAAGGGGGGGTGGGTGGTAAGACAAGGTTTAAACCAACAAAACCAGAGAAAAGGCCCTTTTCACTCCCATGGATAAATCCCACTAAGTCTACGTTTCCACATCAGCTTTACTTTCCCCCGACAACAATCCAGCGACTCAATAAAATGATCAAGAACAAATAAGCGAGGCCTTCGAGAGGACGGGGCCACCGGTTTAGCAAATAGACCATGCCGAGCTAATCAGAGGAGAACAGAGGAGCTGATACCTTATAGACATTTGGGAAATTTACACAACATTAGCGTCCTCGTCTAATCCTCCGTGACGTCCTGAGCTGCAACTTCTGCAGGAGGCCGAACTGGGGTCAAGCTTCTGGAAGATGCTTTCTGTAAAAGACGCAAAGCGTTAGTATCTAGAATGTGCGTTTCAGAAAGATGTCAAAAAAGAGCATAGCACGTCACCATTACTCTCCTAGATAACTTGTTTACTCGCTTTATGTGTAACCACACACACACACACACGCACGCACGCACGCAACTACGCACAGCCGCTTTCACACTCTGCTTCTCCAGTGGTGTTGAGAACAAATGAGAGCTGTAAGATGTTAATTAGTGTTTCCTCCTGTTCGGCGGGCCAGGGGTCTGAATGAAGAGGTCAACGCTATCTGTGTACCTAAGGCTCAGACAAAGACAGAACACATTGTCTTTGACCAGCCAGGGCTTAGCACTGCTGTCAGCGAGGAAAGAGAGGAGCGGAGCGGGAGGGCGCGGGCACATTTATGCTCCAGAATATTTTCGCAATTAAACACGGCTCTGTCCATTTTTAGCAAGAAATCCAAAACGCTCCTCTCGGCAGTCACTGGCTGTGATTTTAAAGACAGAATCCTCTTTTTACTGCGTGTTAGGACTGGATGTGAGCATTTTATGGATGTCAAAGATCAAAGACTATCCTTCTACTTTGGATCCAGCATCCCGGATCTGGATAACAGTGACATTAACACGCACAGGAAGCGTTTTTCTGTAAGTGTTTACTTTTAAACACAGCTTTCTCTTCCAGGCCAAACCAATACTGGGAAGTAGGAAGTATTTAAAGCGCAAAGCCTTGTCCCTTTTGAGGACCCACCGTATAAAGCAGACCAGAGTGGAGACTATGGCCCATTCAGATGTTAATACATACACCATTCCACTGACTCTGATTAACTCCATGTGAGTTAATAGTTGCCCTGTTAACAAAGAGTTATCCTCCCATTCAAGTCGGCGGTATGTTTAGGAGGAGAAAAGCAAGGAGAGGGAACTTGTAGTGAACCTTTACAGTACAAGCCCCTTCAGGATATAATACAAGCTCCGTCTCCTCCGGCTAATCCAGCCTGCAGATGCTGGAAAGAAGCTCACTGCTCTTACAGGGACAAATAGTCAGAGAAAGGATGGAGGCAAACAAAAGAAATGTTCTCTTTTTCCCCCCTGGGTCTAAACTGAGCCAGAGGTTCTCCAAAAGTGTGGGACAAAACCAAGTAGACGGGCTAAAAGCTTACGTTGCTTTGGAAAGCGCTTTCTGTGAGTGAGTTTATCCTCATGAATAATGATTGGACGAACAAACTTCTCAAAGCATCTGGCTTTGAGTTTTGAGGTATTTAAGTTACAAAATAATCAATAAGACTCCAGGTGATTATTGATGTTTTAAAGTTCACTGTATATTTACCTTGGTCACATCCATTAATGAATGAGCATAACCTTACTTTATGCCAATTAAGGTGCTACATGCTACAGCCCAGAAGTTCATACTCACTATTTATTTACCATAAATCTTCAAATATTTAATATGCGCCCTATTAGGTGCTACTCTTCTAAAAATAAAGTGTTGTTCTGAAACACTCGCCAATCGTCAGCTCTCTTCCTGATTTTTGGCCCTAGACTGACAGGTTAATATTAGAAGTTGAAGGCAGTCGTGCTGTCGAGCTAATCTATAATCAATTCCAAATGGTGTGACTGTATAATGAGACAGTAGCCGCTAATGGGGAACGAGCAGAATGGTCACTATATCCTACATCTAATTGGTTTGGTTGCCCAGCCCTCAGCATTTAAAACATTAGCTTTTTGAAGTTCGGATGTTTATAATTGCTTTCGAGACTCACTTACCGTAATTCTCTTTGATAAATTTCTGAGGCGAGTTCTCAAAACGACCGTTGCTTGCGCGCTTCTCGACCTGACGTAAACACGCACCTGAACTATCGCGATATCTAGGAAGTTAACTAGAACTTCACAACTGCTTTCACTTTTAATTAGCCTACAGATTTTTTAAAAAAGACACAAGTTTTATTTGATATAAAATAGACTACATACATGCAATGAAACTGTCCGTTTTAACTGCACTAATTATCTACATTTCCATTGTGAACCCTTTTATTAGCAGCAAATGCCAATAAAGCTGATGGGTGCCTCTGAATCTATCGGCTTAATCTTATTTAGACAAATTATTCTTTAATCATGCACTGTGTCAGTGAAATCTTTTAAAGCCTAGATTTCAGAACATGAGGAAAGCAGTCGCAACAATCTTTGGTCGGCAGAGAGAGAGAGAGAGAGAGAGAGAGAGAGAGAGAGAGAGAGAGAGAGAGAGAGAGAGAGAGAGAGAGAAGCAGATCCCTTCCGCTCCCCTAGAATGCACAACACTGTCTAATTAACAGGACTACAGACAGAAAGACTGGAGCAACGATCTCCTTATAGCTACATGTCTATTTTTTTTTCATGTGTTTATTACAATACGGTAACCGTTTAAGTCTGCATTATTTTTTAAAACCAAAAGTGTAGCCTATATAATAATAATAATAATAATAATGTGTAATAATAATAATAATAATAATAGGCCTACAGTATAAATATTACATTACATACTAACGCTTCTGATCAGAATTAAAGTCAATCAGAATTAAAGTTTGTAAAAATAGAATTGCTTTTCTCGAGATACAAACATATAGCTGATAACGTAATCTATATCATACTTCGGCAATAGTCCAGTATAACTCCCGTCCATCTTGAACCCAGCATCAGTTTTGTCAGAAGAGCAGTGTCATGATGAGGAAGCTGTTATTGGTTTCCGCTCTCACACCTCATCGGAAGAATCTGATTCAGACAGAAGGTAAAGGGCAAACCTTGAACTCATTAACAGGTTAAAAGAAGGGCCACGAAACAGCACTATCCATCCACTTTTAATTCAGAGCTGAGAGAACGCGCATACAAGAAAGCCAACAGATGCTCTGTGTAAAATAAAATGCATTTTAACAAAATATCGATTTTATTGAGTATGTTTAGTCGTGTTAAAACAGATTTTGGTGTCTTAATTTTCACTTTCAATATATATATATATATATATATATATATATATATATATATATATATATATATATATATATACTGTATCGTTTACTAATATAAAATTTACTGACGGTATTTTTTCAGCCGGTTCTCTCTGGATAAAAGATTAACGATCCGTTCACCGGGAGTGGGTAGGCAGTGTTGCTCTATTCGTTCGTGGTGAAAGCCCCAAATCTCAGCACAGAAATATCAGTGGTTTGATCAGAGCTGGATAGAATTATCACGGGGAGAGATACAAAGGCGGCAGACAAAACGCGCTCGCTTTCCCTGGTGTTTGAGTACAAACCATATTAAACACCGAGCTCCAGTTATTAGATCTGACTGAAACAGCACTGAGGAATATGAAGCAGACGTTTATGAAATCAGAGACACTGTTTGACAAACCAAATAGGTAGGCTAACGTCTTGGAAAAAAAGAGATATGAAAACCACGCTAATCTAAACTGATAAATAATTGTAAAAAAATAAAAATAAAAAAGTGGAAATAGCCTATAAATAGAACACTACTTATACAGAGACTTTAAAATGGTCATTTTTTTTTAAATGTATCAACTGTAAAGGTAGTTTTCAGGGCATAATCTGTCGAGGTAAATTGCGTGAGAAGCTAACTAGCTAGCTAAAGAAAAAACAAAAACGTTTTTCTAAAATATTTTAAAACCTATTGTTATCTTTATTACGTAAATATTATTCTATAAAAAGTGATACAAAAAATTGTGACACGCAGACTGAGCCTATTAGAAAGCGCATGCGCAGTGTATTGTTGCTATGGTTACTTCCCAGCGAAAACGAAAACTTCGCTACAGGTGAAAATCGCTCGTAGTTGTACTTGTAGCGTTAATGAAACGTTTAAAAACCGTTCAAACATACAAATAGCTTCTTTGTTTGTATTTTAAAAAAATATATTTACTTTTACTAAGACGCCCCCTTCCTTATTCAAACCTTTAAAAGGGCGTCTGATCCTCCTAAATCCAACATAATTCGACACTGTATGTAAATCAACTACATATATACTCAGAAGTGTAGGTGCTGTTTAAGTTTTCGTCCTTATCCGCAGTTTTTAGATTTGACGGATTCACGAAATATCACATTTCGCACACGCCTCAAGATATCCCGCACTGAAATGTTTAATGTATAAGCCAACATTATACTAGACAGAGAGCGCACATTATAAATATGCATGTATTCAATTAAGGGTATTACACAGGATTTCATTTGCATAAGGATTTGGGAGCTTAACATGCCTTTTCATATTTGTGCAATAAAACTTTAATATTAACGCCTGCCCTTCAATGCCGTGGGTAGTTTTATTAATAGTCTATCTGTCGGCTACATGACTATTACTATAGGCTACTACTATCATTACAGTTCAGATCAGCTTAATAGGCCCCAATGATTGTCAGGACTGTGGTAAATTGTGACTGGTATATTTGTCACTCTACATAAACAGTAGCTGCACCTGTTTCTCTCTTGACAGCTCAGACTAGTGTGTATTTTTTGGAACGGATTGCATTCCATTATCTTTCATTGAGTGAGAAGCCTAAATATTTGGATCAGCGGACAAATGTATTGCTTTTTTCAGTCAAGTGTTTATCCTAGGGATCCCCAGATTCCCACAATTGGACGTTATTGCACACTTACTGCAAAAACAAGTTAGCATGCAGCGTCCTGCTGCTTTCTCTTGCATATCCGTTTTACTGACCATTTTTTCTTATTAATACTGTGACTGCTGTGTGATACAAAAAAAGTCACATGAAGACAAGAATAATTTGGACAGTGTCACACAGTGATAGGTCAATTGTTAGAAAATGATGGGTTAAATTCCTTTGTGTAATTTTCTTCTTACAGCGTTTGAATGGCCCGTATATATTTGAGAAAAACCAGCAGTGATTTTCTTTTTTCGGAGCTGAAACTGTGCCATACCCTTGAAGTACATTATATAGCTAATGGCGATTGATTACATCAACATCATTTACAACTTATGAGCCACATATAGGCTAATAAACGGTCGATTTTTAAAGAATGTTTATTAGTTCCTTCGTTCACAGCACTAAATTAAAATACACAGTTCCCTACGGTTATATTTCCCAGCAATGTATGTGAAGCTCATGATCTTGTCAAAAAGCCAGGTGTTTGTTTATAAGACACAAGCTGATAATGTGTCAGAGTTAATGCCAGCCTTAATCTGCTGTGCTGCTTGGAAACACGCTTACATTCAGGTTGTCTTATTGGAGGGTGCACAAGCTTTTTGAAGAATAAACAAGCACCCATGACAATTTTTTGAGCAACTAACGAGCTCTTCCCACAACTACTTGAAATAAGGATTTTGATTTTAACACGGCGTACAAGGACATTGTTTCTGAATTGTAATTAAACTCAAACACATTTTCCAATAGGTTCGGTAGAGGTTTTACAAAGAGAGTAAATATTAATGACTAAACATTTGTATTATTTTGGCGCCATGTACATTATTTCAAAACTTTCCACAAAATGTAAAATGTTTTGCATTGTTTATTACTTTATGCATTCTAAAAATCTTGCAACGCAAATGGGAAGCCGAAATCAAATACTGTACGAACAAAACAACGTATGATCCAACTAAAATTTACTATGAAGCTCAAGCACATGTACTTCACAATATAACATATAAAATCATTTTAAAAATTAAGTCCAATTCTTTGAAGAGAGTCAATGCTATGTTAACTCTGCCATACAATGGCACTCAAAAATCAATTGATATTTTCGTCGAACTATCATGCCTATTTTGTTAAAACACGAGTCACGTGGGGGCTGCATGAATTTGTCTCCCACTGGTTTGTTCCTGAGGTCCGCTGCTCTCTAGGGCTCGAAATTAATACTGTCTCGCCAATTAAGTTCAGAGCGCCAATTAAGAGTGCTTTATGAAATCTTAGAATAAAAACAAAACCTAAAAAAAAACTAAATGAGCAACTGAAAACGCCAACGCAAAAATGGGTGCAAAATATTTAAATAAAAAATGGACTAAAATTTAAAAAGAAAATGACAAAAAAATGCTAAATTTAATATATTATTATACTTTATTCACTGCGTGGACATTAGAGAAGTGTCTCTCTTTTTTCGTTGTTAGAATCATCACCTATTATACTGGATGGTCTGAATAAGTAAAACAAATATATGGCCTTTTGGGATTTGAAACCAGTGGCTCACAGCAGTCCATATGAGGTACAAAAGAGGACGGGCATTAATAATGGATGATCCGAGATATTCATTGTGAGTGTTTTCCTTAGCTTTTCAAACACTCACCTCATTAAGATTTATTTAAAAATAATATATATATATATATATATATATATATATTATTTTAAGGAGTTTTGGGAAAAATATAATGCTCACAGAATTATTTTAAAAGTAAGAAAATATTAACAGAAAGATCTGCAAATGTAAAAATAATATTAAGGGGAGGAAAACCACGCACATGAAAGAGATTATTAGTATTGCATCTTCGCAACGTTTGGTAGAACAATGCAATTTAGAAAGTGCAAAAAGCAGGTTAGAGTGATGAAACAGCCGAATTCAATGTGACACTGACGTTAATTGCACTTCTCACAGATACTCTGAGTTGTACATTCAATGCTGTCAGTAAGGCAGAGTCTATTCCGCTCCTCCTGGATCCTTTTGTTTAAAGCAGTCGCGGGGATCTGTCCGGGGCCGGTGCTCTGTCACACCGAAGCGGTTTGTCTGGTAAAGCAGATCAATCCGAAAACCAATAGGTTTGAGCCAATGGTTAAAAAGAAGATAAATTATTATTATTATCACATTAAGCGCTGCATGGCATAAAACTTTGGTTTACAGTCTCATATTAAAAACTGGACTTATGGAATTAATGAAATCAAGTCATAAATCGGAGCGATTCCCTTCTCACTTGTGACGAAGACGCGAAATGTCCAGTTCGCAAAAGTTTAAGTCTCTGTATCGCACTGCAAGTCGCTCATATTAAGGCCGATGCGCACTAAAACTAATTATTTAAGCTTTCCAACGCATTAAAGTTATCTATGGAAAAAGAAAAGAACAGAAATCATCGGTCGAAAAATTGCCATTTGAGAAAGTCTTGAGTTGCCATCAAATTTCGGTCCGGCTTACATTAAAATCCCTGCAACAATTCGATACAGTGCGTATATCAGGCAGTTCGAACAGCCAATAATCACGAACGGAACGGCGTGACGTCAAAGTCCCGGTAGAAAAGGCGCGTTGGGTTTGCTCACGTTTGGAGAGGGAAGAGCGCAGGGAACCTCACTGTCTTCACTGGATTATACAAACCAAAAGTGTCCTCAACTCCTCCTCCTTCTCAGTTGCTTACATGCTGATTCTACTGCATGCGGGACGAACAACAAGAGCAAATACTGTATATGACAGGACAACCACCACCTCATTTGTTAGAACAAACCTTTGAGTTGATTTTTCTACCGAAGCAGAAGCCTACTAAAATTGGACATTTTTGGTGTGCGTGTGATGACAAACTGTCGTGGAGGAGGTGAAGAGACGTGGATGAAGATATAACCACTTGCAGAATCTGAATCGTCATTGTAGTCGTTCCTCCCAGGCATTTCGGGATTATATATATTTTTTTTATTCTTCGGCGATGCAATAACGGATTTTTGTGTGTGTGTGTGTGTGTAATGACCGGCAACAGCCATGCTCCAAACTGATTTCTGAAAAGACAAGAAAGAAAAACTGAGATCTTACACTGACAAATGCATGTCCAAAATGTGGTAACTGAAAGTTACTCACGAAGAAATAGGAGGGTCCAGTGTCACACATGTAGAAGGGCTTCAGTAGCTGGTATGTCCTCAAAGCTCCGGAATGCTCTCCTAGGCTAAAACCAATCTGTACTGGGTGCATGTTTTGCGATCTCATACTCTTGATGCATTTAAAAGAATCTATCAGAATACGGAGCTGACAGTTCTGATAAACGAATACCGTTTAGACCGATCAGATCCTCCAAACGGGAATTATTTAATGAGAGCGAGAGAGGTCATATGAACTGCACAGGGCTAGAAGTGCGTCTCACGGAAATCTTGGGTTGCAGATCTGACGGAAACACGTGCTATTCGGTCTCATCTGCGGCAACGATGCTTTTCCACGGTCTGCCTGGAGGCGAGATGCATGGTGTTATGGAAGAAATGGAGCGGAGAGGAAAGAGCGATTCGGCGACTATCAGCTCGGCCATAGATATGGGGGAAACAGAGACGGTAGGAGAAAGCCATGCCTCTCGCTCCAGGCGCTTGCTTGGAAATCCTAACAGCCTATGTTAACTGAACCGTTATTCCAACAGTGCAATAGAGGCCCAAAGATGTGATTCCGATCTTGTCCATTTAAACAAACTTCAAACTTCTGCGAAGCCAAAATTACAGGCCTCGTCTTCAGTGCACTGCTTGTAAATCTTTTGTCATGGGTGGATTGCAAATAGTTACAGAAAGCTACGAGATACGGTATCAGCTTTAAATAGCTTTCCAGTCCAATTTAATGTCGACTGTAAAAGTGTGGTTATTCTGCAAAATGGCTAAACAACAAGGAATTAGCGATTAAGAAAATCCCTATTTTGTTTTGTACAAATACTATTAAAGAAATTCTAATTATTTTACAAACGCTCACATGCAGTGCTGCTAAACTTTAAGCTAGGCGAAAAGAACACATTTTCTTTTTCATAATATACGAGTGATAAGAATGAGCAGATAATATGATCCAACTAAAATAAACTGACATTGTTTTGGGCCGAAATAACGGTGTTTAACAACAACAACAACAAAAAAAGACAATGCTTAATCGTTACGTTGATTCCTTTGCCATTACATTATTTTATCAGTTTCTTTAGCAATAATGCACTTATGACGCTTAAAACTGTTTTGACATTTTTAACACTGCATCTCAAAATTCATACGATGGCAAATCCAAAATTACAAATAAAGAAATTATAAAGAACAAAAAGATATATTTGTATTACACAGCTGTGTGTGTATTTACCGTAGGCTATATTTATTACAAGTGTGCTTTCTGTGTAGTGTATCCAAGGCCACACAACACGCCGAACGTAAACACATTAATAAGCTCAGTGATTAATTTCCTTGCATATGCATCACATTTTTCAAAATTGTATCTTTAAGAAAAAACGATGAGAATGGAATCGTGCACAATATAATAATTTCTTGCGGATGTTTCCACTTTTTATGCTTGGCCTTTCGTTGTCACGGGAAATATTAAATACAAAATCACAGCATATCGGCTCTTACACTCACTGAATACACTTCTCTATTTATCTTCTGAATCTCACGCCCCTCCCATTCTGTACAGAAGTGAACACTAGAAATATCTTATTCTTCTAACATTTTTAATCAGCAAACGCGTAAAGTAGTATTTTCACTCATTACTGTATGCTTTAAATGCACATTATGTATTTAAATTTTACCCATCTGCCATTAGAAACATGCATTTGAATAATGTTAGAGATAACGATGGAGAAACAGTCTAGGATTTGAGTTCATGCCTTTAATAAGCGCGCTGTTCGTCTGTGTTTGTGCAGAACATGCCTTCGATCAGCGGGGACCGGGTGGCTCTGTGCGCGGGCTGCGGAGGAAAGATCTCTGACCGCTATTACCTGCTCGCCGTGGATAAGCAGTGGCACATGCGCTGTCTGAAGTGCTGCGAGTGTAAACTCAATCTGGAGTCTGAACTCACCTGCTTCAGCAAAGACGGAAGTATCTACTGCAAAGAAGACTATTACAGGTGAGCAAACTCGTTTAACTAAAAGTTGCATGCTCTTATGGTCTGTCCTTCGCCTGGAGTGACATTTTTGTTTGTGGATAAATAATAAAAGGCAAACCCTATAGCGAAAGCATGCTTTTTATCTGTAGATTATAGTTTGCGGTGGTTTTGTCATTTTAGGTACTCTTTAATAGCCTAGAAAAGACGTAACTAATTTGCTCTGCGTGTATAAAAAAAAAAAAAGACAAAATGTCAGATTTTTTTTTTTCTGTTGATGCCTATGAAAACGTAGTTATATATTTTCATAATAAGTCTCATAATACTTCAACAGAGAAACTACTGAAATTATTAAAAAGCATATTTTTTTGCCTAAAAGTGAACGTTTTGTTTAACAAAACATTCCCTAGCAAAGTGACTTTTTCTGTTTAGATACTGCTATTTGTTAAATTGTCATGATAGTTTAGTTCGACAATCCAGAAACTACTAAACCTACTCAATGATTTTACTCCATTCTCGTAGCAATTAAAAAAAAAAAAAAGCATGTAGCAACCTGCTAAGTTGTCTTTGTATATGTGGCAGTCATAGGCGATTTTATAAATATAAATCTCAAAGAAAAAAATAAAAAACGATTTACGTACTTAATCATGCTTTGCACGAAATACAACCTTTCTGTATTCGGAAGGGGGAAAAGAGCAGCAAAACCTATAGAAAAACGGCTTAGTCTATGATGTTTGGATGATATTTAGCTGACTGTGCACTGATTCTGTATGTCATTGTACAATTTAATAATCAGAGGGAGGCGAGAGGCCTATTAAGATAATCATATAAGTGAAGGCTCTACCCGTTTCTACGTTCAAATTAGGCTCCAGCTCACGTCAATCTCAATTGTAAGCTATTTAGTAATTATTCGAGACGTAATTATTAGCGAGACTAGATTCCACTGCACGAGTTAACTATTTGTTCGTGCATCCTGCTGTTTAAGGCATTGTTTTATTTCGGCATGTCTACATAGGGCCAGATAATAAATAAATAAATATATATATATAATTCAGAATTGTAAATTAGAATTTTTCCAAAGGTTATTATGAGAAGCAGCACATTTAATGTCAGGCTCATGAGTGGTGGGCCCACCTTCTGGATGAAGTGTGCTGAAAGGTCACAGCTGCTCTATTCTCCCGCAGAAGGTTTTCGGTGCAGAGATGTGCCCGGTGCCACCTCGGGATCTCGGCCTCGGAAATGGTCATGAGGGCCAGGGATTTGGTGTACCACTTGAACTGTTTCACCTGCACGACTTGCAACAAAATGCTGACGACTGGGGACCACTTCGGCATGAAAGACAGTCTGGTGTACTGCAGGCTACACTTTGAAACGCTCATCCAGGGAGACTTCCCTACGCATTTCAATCACACGGATGTAGCGCCTAATAAAGGACTGGGCAGCACGGGCCCTCTAGGACTGTCTTATTATAACGGCGTGAACACGGTGCAGAAGGGCCGGCCGCGAAAGAGGAAGAGCCCTGGGCCCGGAGCGGACTTGGCGGCTTATAATGCAGGTGAGACCATCACTCAACTTGTTGTTGTTGCTGGTTAACTGCTCGTTTTATTATTTTTTTTATAACAATTATTTGACTTTGATTTATATTTTTGAACGAGCTGTATGCAGATTTCCTATCTGAACAAGTTTTTAAGAGCACGTAATGTTTCCTGCGATTTCGGTATATTTCCAGGTTTACGAAACTTTTTGGGCGGCACTCAATACCCAACCAATCGTTCCAGAGCAAGATAAAAACAAGTCTGACGAATTTACAAAAACCATAAGTGAAATTTCGCTTAAAGAATACTGTTAGCGGACACTATTTTGAACAATAAAGTACGACTTTTATAAACATGATTGTATTTATAATCCAATAAATAAACTATTTTCTAATACGAGAAAAAAACAGAACATAAATCTGTAAAAATGCGGGAAACATTTTATAAAGCCTTTTGAATGCAGTCATGGCTCATTTTGTTTTAATATTTCGTTGTTTGAATAATACTCAATATTTAAATTCCTTAAAAAATAACATTACATTCAAAATACTTTTACAATTCATTTGAGACAAGATAAGTTCATAAAGCTTAGCCTACATGTGATGATAGTTTTGTGACAGAGCGCTATCCTTTACTATATCATAATACTGTATTAAACATTTCATTTCGGATTTACAAAATTATTACAAATGTTTATCAAATAAAACGAGAAAAAATATATAAGTTCGATTCTTTAGTAGGTAAAAGACAAAAATGCGCCTCTTTTTGAGACAATCGATACACATCACAGATTTCTCCTAAAGCACTTGAGCTTGTGCTGAACAATTTGGAACAACGTGACTTGTTCGCTCGGGCATTTCGGGCCCCTCAGCGGGGCATTTGGGCCCCTGCTTGAGGACCAAACAGAGGAATGATGACGACTACAGAGACTGACAAGTGGAAAATGGCTTAGATGCTAGTCGAGACCTCCGGAAGATTAAATACAAGTGAAAGAAAGAAAGAAGAAAGAAAGAAAATCTCCAGCTTTTCCAGACAAATTTAGACGAATTAATTTACTGTGCTTTTTTGTTCTATAAAAAGATGTTATGCACGCCTCCAAACAAAGCATATTATAGAAAACTTTTTAATCAAATGAGACGATGTAATCTACGAACGTCTCTCTCACTAATATTCATCATTTTATTTGTTTCCAGGATTTAAGGTCAGATATACTGAGGTAAAGCAAAATGAATAAGAAGTATTTTTTAAAAATCGTTATCACAGGATGCACATATTGAAATCGTTTGAATCAGATTAAGACTGTAACTATAAAATACAAGTTTATCACGAGCTTTTATTATATCTCCAAGCTACATTTCCACTGTAAAATGTGTAAATGCGATGCTTTTTTTTATCACTTTAAACTCAGATTGTTTGGTTGCTTTGTAAATCTTGTTGTCTTGGGATCGTTAATTGAAGTTGGCAAATTTATCACAACAATTGCGGTCTTGTTTGGTGGACTAACCGGCTTCTGAAGAACTGTTAAATTTACATGGACTTAAAATGAGGAAAAAAGAAACTTTTTGAAATCAGATCAACCGTCTGACAAAAACACGAGTTAACTAGAGTGAGTGAACTTTGGTGTTTCTCTGCTCTCTGAGAGTAAAACACAGTCAGATCATTGCTGCCCCCATCAGCTCACACTTTAAACAACAGCACGAATACAAGGACAGCGAGATCAAAACCTGAAAAACAAGAACAATAAAGACACAGTTCATCATTTACCACGTTCACATAAATAATATTGTGTTTTCAGTGAAGATAACTGCACTTGACGTGCATCACTGTAGTAAAGGTAACAGTATTTCTCAATGGCCATATTTATATCAGGAGGAAACATTTGTTCGCCATGTGCAGCGTTGTAAAGCATTCAAGGTTAATTATCTGAAGTGTTGATCAGACCATTTTCAATGACTAATATTTGTAGTTGTCAGAGAAAACATAATTCTGAACTGTCATGCGTCTAGCAACACATAAACTTCTGCCAAGAATTTGGAACTGGCGCAAACACATTTCTGACACATTCAGACAGGCCTATCTCCTAAACACTTGTGTCCAAGACGGATAGTGTGGGCTTTTCACAATCAAAATCCTACACAAGACATCATAAAAACAGAAACCAAGATACAGCCATATGTGGGGGGAGGGGCTGCTGTAAAAATGGGTAAATCCATCATGTTTTCAATGGGATTTGAGAAGTCAAATAAAAATCATTAAGCAGACTTGCATGTTTTTAAAACACATCTAACGCATTTAGAATCAAATTGTGTTTTTTTTTTAAAAAGACAAAAAGAGCATGATGTAAGACTACAGCATAATGCAGGTTATTATGCATGCAGTAAGTTGCAAACACAGCAACATGATGGTGCTGTGGCTCCTTTATGTAGTCAAATCCAAGACTAAACACAATGTTGGAGTGCAATCAAAGAAACAGAAAAATCTGAGAGGCACCTCCTCATTCTCATCACAAAATCTGATCGTTCTGGCATTGCAACTCATGTATTCCTCCATTTATTCAAACTAGAACTGCGCTGCTACACTATATAAGTTTAGCATGATTGAAAACATAATTCGCATATGTAGCTTTAAGCTTTTGATATGCATGGGATCAATAACAGTAACACAGCTAAACTATTTTGCATTTTTTGATTCAGCATTGAGCTGCAACGAAAACGATGGCGATCCGATGGACAGAGACTCGCAGTACAGCTCCAGCCAGAAGACGAAGCGCATGAGAACGTCATTTAAACACCATCAGCTGAGGACCATGAAGTCTTATTTTGCCATCAACCACAATCCTGACGCCAAGGATCTGAAACAGCTGGCCCAGAAAACAGGTCTCACCAAGCGCGTCCTACAGGTCAGAAAACTCCCTCCAGTTAGACTAATTGTTTTGGCTCACTGAAGTTCATTTCAGCTTTGACATGCTAGCATACTGAGCTTGTAAGTCTTTAGTTTTTATACTGCTCAAGCCAATTTTTTTGTGTAGCGCTTCTCATAATACACAGTGTTTCAGCAGATTTACAGAAACTTATAATGTTTATGCTTATAATATCTTAATAACTTTATGCATTATCGCTGCGTTTAACAGATTAGAGCTGGGTGATGATATAGTTACTTTTTGGGACAATACATACAATCAAGCAGTTGAAATACTCTATGCATGCAGATAAAGTTATGCATCTAAGTATATATATTATAGTTAGATTTTGCAACAAAATAAGTAAATATCAAAGATTATTTGCTATATAGTATAGGTGCATGTATTAGATAAGGTTGGATTTACTATTCTATAATATATGAACTATATGAAATATATGAACATCAATATATGAACTAAATGAAGCATTTGGTCAAAACAGCGATACACATTCCTTCACTTCAGGAACAAATTAGACTGATTAAAAAATTACTTGAGGAATGAATCAAATGTAATTCACAAGCCTGGTCTCCTCGATGGAATGCTATTAATTTGTTCCTGAAAGAGAGAAATCTGAATTAATTACATGCACAAATAAAACATGAGGTTTAAGAGCATGTCTGGAAATAAAAAAGACAGCTGTTTGTCAGATATCATTGAAACCAGAAAAAAACAAAATGCAAACAAAACATCTACGAAACAAATGGCAAGTAAAAATAAAATCTCAAAGCGCCATTGTTTTCTATCATTTTTTCATCTGTGGGATTATTTCTAATGTCTGCCGTTTCGGTTTGCAGGTCTGGTTTCAAAACGCTCGGGCCAAGTTCAGGCGAAACCTCCTGCGCCAGGAGAACACGGGTGTGGACAAGGCCTCGGACGGGTCGACCCTGCCTGGAGGAACGCCGTCCGGACCAGCCTCTGAGATTTCCAACGCCTCCATGAGCCCGTCCAGCACTCCTACGACCCTCACAGACCTGACCAACCCCACAATGCCCACCGTCACCTCCGTACTGACCTCCGTCCCGGGCAGCCTGGACGTTCACGAATGCCGGAGTCCATCGCAGAGCACCTTAACCAGCCTCTTCTGATGCCCAGATTTGAGCACACGGACAGGTCACCTTCATCTGCTTCCTCTGAAGACCACTCGTGGAGCCACCTAAATGAGAAATAAAGCGTCATTGATCATGCTAGTCACGAACTATCCATCTGATACGTAAACCGATCTACCTGGGCATTTTTGTACAGGCCAGGAACTTTACAAATGTGGCCGATCCAATTCAAAACACTAAAAAGTGAGAAACTCTTTGTTTAGAGTATTGCATTTTGGGGCAGACTCAAGTTTCACTGAAGGATCTGTTGATAAGAGACTGATTTGCATTTTATTTTCTCTTTTTTTCATGTTTCCCCCCAACCATGTTTACAGAGAGAGACTGAGCTGGGAAATGCATTCGTTCGTCGACCTCTTATTTATGTTCACGCACAGGAGTCAGTGCGAGGAAACTGGATTATAATGTGAATAATTACAGCGTAACCTAGCCTGACTGTCACGTGCCTTATCCTGCAGTGTAGTCACTGAAGCCCCTTTAGCAATGCTAAACGAACTACATCAGAAAATGTGTACTTTAATTTGCAGAATGATGAAAATGGTTGAGTAAATCACACGTGCACAAACACACACATACGAGGAAGAGCTGATCATATACTCTCATTCCAACATATTACCTCACTCAGAATCACTGGATATGATAGCAGTACATATGAAACCTGAGAACACGTTTCAATCTCATGCACTGGGAGAGAACGCGGCCGTGGAGAGTTTGTACAAAGAAAAACCTTGATCGGAGGAGCACCATGTAATGGAGCTCATCACAAACAAACACTGATTTATGGAATGAAACACTTTTTTTTCTCATTTGGTTAGGTGATTTTTTTTTCTCAACCATTAAGATGTGACAGTGTTGGAGACAGGGTAAATGTTTCCATGGTAACCAGAGGCTGCTTGTTGAAATGCTGTACAGTTTTGACAGATTATTGAGAAATTTCGAGTCCACTCCCTGCAGTATCCCCTTTGATGTAAATCTTCAGTTCTGTAAAAAATATAAAAAAAAATGAATCACTATTTTCTTGTGGTCCTCATTATTTCACCAATTTCAAAGCATTGTACAGAACTATGGATAGCAGCCATGCAAACGGCGTTATAAAATCTAGAGCTTAAAGACAAAAACACATTTGAACTGGACATTATTACATTAAGGTGACGCTAGTTGTCATGGCAATTTAGAACTGAGAATACCAAAACCAAATACACATTGTTTCACATACACGGCATGGTTCCATTTCACCAATAAATAAATAAATAAATAAAACATTTCTATATATATATATATATATATATATATATATATATAAAATAATATATAAATATATAACAATGATTTTTTTGTGTGTTTGTGTGTATTATATCTATCTTTTTTTCTTTTCACATGCAGTGTTTTTATATATATATATATATATATATATATATATATATACACACACACACACACATATATATATATATATACACACAAAAATGCAAAAACATTTTGCATTTTTAACAATTTTTCAAATATTTTAGTTTTTTCATTTTGCATTCCAATTCATCTCAATTAAACTGCAGTTTGGTTATTTTGATTAAGTAAAAATAAAAGCTAACCAACACAATAAAACACAATAAAAACACGATAACGATGTGTGTGTGGATTACTATTAAGTGATATCCACAAGTGACTGAATTACACATAATAATCAATCATATGTACTTTATTAGTAGATTATAATGCATTTCCTGTTTTGCAAAAATATGTTCAACTGTCAAACACCACTATCTTTTCAAAACAAAATAAACAACCCTCAGATTAAGGCATATTAACCCTGAAAAATATAAAGAAATAACTAACACAACCAACCAAAACCACATTTCAAACCCAGGTTTTGGCAGCTTTATGAGAGAAACCACACTAAGCTCCTCTGGGTGCTGTACTCAGAAACGAATTTGGCTTTATCACAGGAAAAAACTGGGATAATATGAAAATAGCTTTGATGAATCATTTTGGATGTGCAACCTAAACAGTCTTTTATACATAAAGCTGAGGAAAAAAAAGATGTAAACATTTAATAAACAAGAAATGCACGGAAATGCTAATGCATTAATATGTTTGGTTTTAGAGTCACTGGCTTTGCTTTGTACACTGTGTGTATGTTATTTCTGAGCTGAAAACCTCCAGTGACTAATAGAGTACAAAACCAGCACTGGAATTTATTATGATAATTATTTTTAAATGGTTGAACGGTGGAGCATTTGGAATGTACGTTTATTGCGGCCCATGCGAAATATATGGTGGCCCAGTCATCGTACCTGCATGTTTGGCCCTCGCAGACATCCGCTGAATGGAAGCAGAAACTCCCGTTTTCACACACATCAACACATCCGTCTCGACACACTAAGTTTCACAGTGTGAACTAGGCATTGGCCCTTGGTCTCGATGAACATTAGGTCAGTGACTCTCGTCATCTCGGGTTTCTCTCGCCGCTGTTTGTTGAAGTGAGTGTGGAGTGGTCTGGCGTGAAGCCCGCCGCTCGGGCTCCTGGAGGCCTGGCAGACTGGGGTTGTAATGGGCTTACGATGGGTGCCAAAGCCAGCCAGCCACCGTGGAAGCCAATGTGGTGCCCAGATGTACAGCGCATTCCCACTAAAAGCCACACGATGAAGGCTTTAATTGAGAGAGAGCCTGCTTTTTAAAACACACTACAGCTTTTTTGGAAATTGTGGGTCCAATAAAGTTTAATATGGAATATTATTACCTCATTTCTGACTGTGCAGAATCCGAGGATCATCACATGGGTTTGGATGTTTGTGACGTGCGTTACGTAGCAAAGACTTCTGGACCATGCAAAGTGTCTGTGGTTTTTCGCAGATCTTTTCCAACGGAATTGAGCTTTGTTTGCTTTGTTGATCTGGGGTGTGTTTCCCAAAAGCAACTACGGTTGCATGGTTGCATGTTCCGTCATTACAGACTTCAATGGAACTTGCGATCACAGTTAGCTAACCATGCTTTTCGGAAACGCACCCCTGATCAGGGCAATTTAAACATTCGACTCGCATACAATAAGACATGCTTTCTAAATTAGAGATTAGAGGTGGAGTTTTGGATTAAAGAATCTGCTAAATACATAAATTTAAATATGCAGCGCTAATGCACTAGGCCAATCTCTGCTTGTGTTTACTTGAGAAATCTTGCAAAAATGACCAGAAATAAATTGGCTGATAAACATTAATTAAACCAAATTTAAAAATGGCAGCACAAAAAGGTGCAATTATATTAGCAAATGGCAATTTCATATGGTACTTTAATATATTTTATTGTACTAATTTGTTATTTACATGATACTTTAAAAACAAACAAAAAAACTTCTCGTTTTCTAGTACAAATATTGAAACATTTCTTAAATCAAGACTTTAATCAAATTTATTTAAGAAGCAAAAAACAAAACAAAAGATATTAAGTCTTGTTTATTAAAAAAAATAATCACAACTATATTTCAAACAATAAAAAACACCTGTCAGTATGATCAGAAAAATAATCTTACATTCCATTTGAATTAAGCATAAACTCAATTAATTTTAATGATTTTTTAGATATTTGTAAAAAAAAAAAAAAAAAAAAAAGAGACAAAAATACTAAATTAAAAATACAATAAGAAAATCTAAATTTTTTTTTTTGTGTTTTTTTTTTATGGAAAAAAATACATATTATTATTATTATTATTAATAATATTTAGATATTTGTAACAGAAAACAAGGCAAAAAATACTGATAATAAAATCATTTTTGCAATTGGTATTGCAAATAAAGTTTCCAAAAAACATGGTAATAACATACTACTTTTTTCTTGATTTCAGGTTCATTGGCATGCAACTCTCAGGCCCGGTTTCAAGACAGGGCTCAGCCTAAGCCAGGATTAGGCCATAGTTTAATTAAGACATTTAAGTAATTTTTATAAACGTGCCATAGAAAAAACATTACTGTTGTGCATCTTGAGACAAAACAAAGGCACTGATATATTTAAGATCAGTCCGAGCAAGTTTATTTCAGTTGAAACAGCTCAGACTTACATTTTAGTCTAGGACTAGGTTTAAGCCTTGTCTATGAAACCGGGGGTTATAATTAAGTGAATAAGTTTTGCATGTATATGTCAAAATGTACAGCTAGATGTCATTTTCTCTTTAATATAAGCAATGCCTCGTAAGCAGTGATGGCAAGAGATCCACTCTGTAGAAACAGCTATGTTTTCAGGCCTCACTCGCTGCATCGCTCATATCATTGCCCAGGGCAAAGGATGGTCATTGCCTTTGGCTACGAAACCCTCAGCCTTTGGCAAAGCAACAGTCCACCCCTGTTCAGAGCAGACTGACTTCAGTCAACAACAAACTTAGCCTTGGTCTGGGTCAGGCTTCGCACAGATCGGCTACAAGCTGCATTTAACCATCCTCATGTAGCTGCTGGCAGACACGCTGCTGAAAATAATTACTAGGAGTTAAAGCTGATCTCAGATTCACTAATAAAAAAAATTCCCAATAAATCGGGGTTCCTCAAATAGTTATTTACCTAGACAGCAATTCAAGGTTCTCTTTTGACATCTTCCACCTTCTTGCATCCATTGCCGTGAAGGCAATCACATAATGCATTGCATTGCCTCAGTGAAAAAGTACAATCTAGATGGCGGGTTACACAATGAAAAAAAAATGGACGAGGAAACAATTTTCACTCAGAAACTGCAAAGAAATTTCACAAATAATTACAATGAAATGGCTAGAGGGCTGCATTGGGATTGTGGTCCCGTGGGACCCAACGCAAATCTCGCGGGAGCCGGTGGTTGTACCTTTACTGCAGGTGGGCATCCCGCCATTCAGCGCATAACAAAAATGGAGTTACATAAACACGCTTGCCTCGATAGCCGGTTAGACGGTGTTTGGTCGTACACCGATTACATTACTTGTCCCAACTGTTGTTTAGCTTTTTATAGAAATAAAAATAATTTATGGCAGCTGGAAAACCAACGATACAGCTCTAAACTGAAAGCATCTGCTCTGCTCCATACAATCAGGGTTGCCTTGTCAGGCCTGCGTGACAACACTAGCACAATGGCCAGTCAAAAACAGCCCAAATAGCGCAATGATCATATATCCCAAATATCAAAACTCATACCTAAAATACATATTTTACAGTCACTGTTACACACATTGATCATATACACAGCTAAAAAGCTTCCTACCAGTGGCCGCGCTCCTTCACAAAACTAACATCTAGTGCAGTTTTATCATAGGTAGAATGCAAAATATTTCAATACAAGCATTCTATTCAAATACAATTTATGGAATATTTCAAACCTTTAACTCACGCCTTGGGAAATAAACCAATGGCAACAAATTAAAAATATCCCAATTCCGAGGTAAATGCAGACTTTGACAAACCTGCATCCAACACGAGCTGCAGAAGTCAGATTCACTGATCGTTGGTTGAGAGTCTCCGAGTCAGTTGACACGCGGCGTCGCAAATGTTTCGAAGCGCAACAATCGGATCGCGTATCACGAATTATTTGATTCGGATCGGGACTTCGAATCACTTATCTCCAGTCATTTCTAATACATCTTCACTTGACGTGTACTACTTTAAACGACAACACAACGCGGCCTTACTATCTGTTCACTGGTGTACAGGTGACATTCATCAATTACTGCGCATGTGCCATGACAACCAGTACGGGGTGCCATAAGGACAAAATGTACAACGCTTGAAATGCAATACACCACAATTTGATTTAGATCGGAACTTCACGTATCACGAATCATTTGATTCAGCTCAGAACTTGAGAGGAGGACCACAATTTGATTCAGATCGGAACTTCGGTGCGCGGATCGCGAATCATTTTATTCAGATCGGGACTTCACGCACAGATATACGTATCGCGAATTGCATTTGATTCAGAACCAGAGAGAGGATTTGTGAATCATTTGAATCACTTCGGTGCGCGGATCGCGAATCATTTCGCGAAATAAATGATCCGCGATTCGCACTCCGAGTCTTGATCCGAAATGATGGCTCACGAATCAATATTGAGATTGGGACTTCGAAATGACAATCTAAATCACTTGATTTAGATCGGAACTACGGAAAGCGTTTGCGAATCATTTGATTCAGATCGGAACTTCGGTGCGCGGATCGCGAATCATTTTATTCAGATCGCGACTTCAAATCGCGTAACGCCAATCATTTGATTTAGATCGGAACTTCACGCACAGATATACGTATCGCGAACTGCATTTGATTCAGAACCAGAGAAAGGATTTGTGACTCATTTGAATCACTTCGGTGCGCGGATCGCGAATCATTTCGCGAAATAAATGATTCGCGATTCGCACTCCGAGTCTTGATCCGAAATGATGGCTCACGAATCAATATTCAGATCGGGACTTCGAATTACTAATCACTTGATTTAGATCGGAACTTCGGAAAGGGTTTGTGAATTATTTGGTTCCGATCGAAACTTCGGTGCGCGGATCACGAATCATTTTATTCAGATCGGGACTTCAAATCGCGTAAGGCCAATCATTTGATTTAGATCGGAACTTCACACACAGATATACCTATCGTGAATTGCATTTGATTCAGAACCAGAGAGAGAATTTGTGAATCATTTGAATCACGTCGGTGCGCGGATCGCGAATCATTTCGCGAAATAAATGATTCGCAATTCGCACTCCGAGTCCTGATCCGAAATGATGGCTCACGAATCAATATTCAGATCGGGACTTCGAATTACTAATCACTTGATTTAGATCGGAACTTCGCAAAGCGTTTGCGAATTATTTGATTCAGATCGGATCTTTGGAGCGCCGATCGCGAATCATTTGATTTAGATCGGAACTTCGATCGGAAAGGGTTTGCGAATCATTCGATTTAGATCGGATTTAGGAGCGCCTTTCGCGAATCATTTGATTTACATCGGAACTTCAGAAAGGGTTTGTAAATGATTATTTCGTTCCTATCGAAACTTCGGTGCGCAGATCGCAAATCATTTAATTCAGATCGGGACTGCAGGCCGGTTTTGTGAATCTTTTTTTTTAATTTTTAATTTTTAATTAATTTTTATTTTTATTTTTATTTTTTTTAAATTCTTTATTATTAAACAGTAGACAACATCAAACCATTATGGTATAGTAGTTACCAAAACAAAACAAAGAAAAAATAACCCTTAGGAAAATTAATCATGGTTTTACTACAGTAAAAGTATAGTAACCATGTTCGTTTTTTGTATAACCACAGTTTTACTATAAATACCATGATTAAACTGGTTGGTGTAGCAAAACCATGGTTACTTTGTGGTTACAATGGTTTCACTACTAACCATGTTTTGTTGTTGTCGTTTAGACCAACTTGAATAAATAAAAGAGATTTAGAGCCAGATTTTTGAATGTGAAACAGAACAGAAAACATAAATTAATTAATTTATATTTTCCTGTATCCAAAGAAGACATCTTTAAAACAGAAAGAAAAGTCACCTAAAAAATGAGATCGGATGAACACTAAAAAATCTGACCAAACAAGTGAATGATATCTTTAGAAGAGCTCACTTTAGCATCTGACTTATATTATAATTATGTCTATAAACTTTTTGTGAAATTAGGATTAACTCATTAATCTGTTGTTTCACCTCTTCATATTTAAGTAGTTCATATTTATAGTTTCCAAAGTCAGACATTACTTCTGATTTTCATGGGCGTAGAATTTAGTCTTAAAACAGACCGTTTTACCCAGTATTTGTGTGTGGGATAGTTTTGTGCCTATACAGTTATTACACTTTTTCTTAGCAAAATGTTTAACATCAAAGTGGCTGAAATCAGTTGTGAGTAGAGTCTGTGAAGCAATGCTGTACGTGTCGAGCCTCCGAATCCCTCAGATCAGGTGCCATGTTGGTTAAAACTGATGTGCGGTGGGTATTTTACCTGTCTGCACTGCTCGGCCTCCTGCAGCTTATAGCATACATGAGCGTGCCTGTGCTCTGGCTGGACTGGTGGGCATCATTAAACGGACAGCATTCGTCTTTCCTCTGCCAGTCATTCTCCAGCGCTTCCATCCGTAGAAAACACGCGACCACCTTTACAACATACAACACGTCAGAACCTCAGCGTCAAAAACAACCTGACCCGCAGCCCAGCTGTCCCTCTGGCTGCCGCAAACACACTCGCACACACGGATGGCAACCACTGGCTGCGGCATTCTGAGCACTTGCATTATGTCAATTATTGAAGGATGTTCTCATGATATATTTATCATGTGGTGATAAGCGGTAAACACTCTGGCTTGTGTGTGTACAGCAAAGAGAGTGATATTCCATTACAGCACATTAAATAAACATGCCCTGATCAATTATTGATCTTTGACTAAATGTTAAGCGTTTAAATCTTAAGTATATTGAGGGAACGTCGCCTGTGAGATGTCGCCTGTCTGCTGCTTTTAATTAGTGCTGGTAAAAAGTCCAATAGTGCGTAAGACAGGATGAGGGGAATCTGACGTCACTACACTTTATGCAAAATGTGAGCCATTTTTGTTCCTCTGTAGACAAAAAAGAAGAAAAAAGGCTTTAACTAAGAATAGCTGATTTCAAATTTTACTTTGTGTCAACATTCAATAAACTTTTTTAAATGTTCATTTTCTTTTCTTGAAGATGCTTCAGACTTTACCTGCATTTCCATCTCTCCCTCTCTCTCTCTCTAAATAATAATGATTATTGCATCTTCCTAATTTCAAAATCCCAATAAACTGGGCTTATACACTGGTTAAAAGAAAATGGGAAAAAGTGTAAAAATGAGTTTCACATAAAATGAAATAAAACCTATATATTAGACATATTTAGTGTAGTATGTATGCACTCACATGCACACATACACAGGATGCTATATATGCACACAGATTTACCAAGACTGTATTTATATGATAAAAATACAATAAAAACAGTAAAAATTGTGAAATATTATTACAATTTAAAATAACTGTTTTCTGTTGTAATATGTTACAAAGTATTCAGTGTCAAATGATCCTTCAGAAATCATTCTAATATGCTGATTTACTGCTCAGGAAACATTTCTTTCAATGTTAATTCATTTAAATGAATTTATTAGCAATTATCAATATTTTTTTCTGGTTACAGTGATACATTTTCATTTTCAGGATTTTTTAATAAATAGAAAGTTCAAAACAACAGCATTTATTTAATTATAAATGCCCTTACTGTCACTTTTGATCAATTTAATGCATCCTTGCTGAATTAAAATATTAATTTCTGTCATAAAAAATTCTATTACCATGATTTTGTATAGTAGCCAAAAGAATAGTGAACATTAGTAAAAATATCAACATTAAATTGGCCGTGTAGTTTCACAACTTTAATAACAAGCTTTGCAATGTTGAATTAAACAGTAAATCACTGATATCTTTCAAAAACACTTCAATTTCTGTAATATAAATGACTTAAGATCTTACTTTAAATCTCAAACTAGGCCATTTCACAGAATGACCAGTTCATGAGACCAAAATTCATTAACGTTAGCGCCATGCGACTAAACGGAGGCTAAGTATCGGTTAGCACGGCCCTACAGGCTGAGGCCAGTGCTTGCTAATCGCCTCTTGCCCCATTGTGTCCAAGTGGACTTGAGTGTAATACATTATGAAAATGAGAACGAGCACGGCTACGTGTTCCTGAGGTCATTATGTGACCGTTTAGCTCTATTTAGGACTCTTCTGGCCGACCCTCAGGCCCTTGTCTTCTCTAGGCTAGCCGCTAATTAGCATGGGTAACCTCCCGTGCTTGAGCAACAAAATGGCTCTCGCCACCGTAATCGCATTCATTTGATAGCTGAAGAGCCGTGGTGAGATGAAATTAGAGCGATTAATTAGGGGTTGACGCGCCGCCAAAGGTTTTCCATTCTGCGTTGTCACATCAATAACGAATATCTCCTTCTTGACCACACAGGAATGGCCTAAAGGAGACGGACGCATGGGGAATTACCAACAATTACGACCAATTAGTCATTTCCATCTCCAGACAGGACAATGGGAGCCAACGGGAGCGTTTAAATAGTTAGCTCTCTGCAGCATCTTTGACAAATTTTACTTGAGATGAAAATCCCTTATCACTAATGCTATTTTGGATTAGTTATTATGTTTATTTTTTTGTATCCTAAGACAAAATCTGCCCTTGTAAATAAAAACTGCATTTAGTAGTATTCAATGTGCACTAGTAGCATACTTCAAATCTTAAAAGTAGAAAATTGTACTTGCAGATAATATATATTAATAATGAAATAAAAGGCCACTTAAGTGTACTTAAAGAGACACAATTTCATGACTGTGTTTCTAAAATGTATTTGTAATATGTGACCCTGGGCCCAAAACCAGTCTTAAGTAGCTTAGTAATGGGTATATTTGTAGCAATATCCAACAATACACCGTATGGGTCAAAATTATCGATTTTCTTTTATGGCAAAAATCATTAGGATATTAAGTAAAGATCATGTTCCATGAAGATATTTTGTGCGTTTACTACCATAAATATATCAAAACTTAATTTTTGATTAGTAATATGCATTGCTAAGAACTTCATTTGGACAACTTTAAAGGCGATTTTCTCTGATTTTTTTGTACTCTCATATAATAGTTGTATCTCGGCCTAATATTGTCCTATCATAACAAACCATACATCAATGGAAGGCTTATTTATTCAGTTATTTATTCAATATACCCTTATGACTGGTTTTGTGGTGCAGGGTCACATATTATTAAACTAGATTTTGAAGTACATTTTAAATCATGGCTTTAAAGTCATGCCTTAAATAAGCACACTTAATATGATGTTGACTAACATAATAAAGCACAAAGTACTTAATTTTAACTGTAGTGTGTTATGTGATATTACACTTCTAATTGATAGATTTTAAATAAAGTGCAACTTCATCATTAAAAATGTGTAATTATAAATATATTTACATACATGACATGCAAAATTCAATAGAAATGACATTAAGTATATTTAGTTTACCATACATGCTTGTCAGTACTTTCAACAGTACATTAACAATATCTATCAAAAGATGATAGACCCAAGAAAATTGCACATAAAGATGTACTTAAGTCCTACTTAAGTGGGTCAAAAAGCACTCCACAGTTCAGATAAATGTATTTAATATGAATTTAAACTCTAATGCATTTATATTTAATTGCAAATAACTTATATTAAGTTTGCACTTGAGTATATTCTTTTACAGTAATTAATTGTAATTTAATGCAACTAATCTTGACATAACCTAAAAGACATGCAAATAACATGCCTTTAAGTGTCCAAAAACATTGCATTCTGTTCGCACTTGAGTAAAATCGTTTAAAATACATTATATCCATAATAAATGCTGTTTTTTGTAAGTATATGCCACTTCTTTTTCAGTAAAAGACATGTTTAAAAAAACAGTAAATTTCAAATATAATATAGTTATTATTCAGTTTATGTATTTGGCTAAAGCTAATGACCTATTTTAAGGTTTTATTTTTATTAATTTTAATGATTTTTTAAAATTAAAATTTTGTATTAATTTATGTATAATTATATGTATTTTCAGCTTTAGTTATCTAAATTAAAATGAAAAACACTGATTTGGCAACTAGATGTCTTTTTTTAATTTTATCAATTTTAAAGTATTTAATTTCAGTTAATGTTTATTTTATTTAAACTAACAATTTGGTTTTAAGAATCATTTCTTATTATCAGTATTGAAAACAGTTATGCTGCTTCATGTTTTTGTGGAAACCGTGATACATTTTATTTTTCAGGAATCTTTCATGAATTTATCTATTTTTTGAATGAATGGTTTTAAATTTTAGTATCAGTTAACTAACAACCCTGATTCTCAACCGGGTCATCAGTGACCCAATACCGAGGCCGGTTTGTGATGTCGGAGGTGAACGGCGGTGTAACGTGCTCTGGTTAGCGCTGTAGCACTAGCTGTCAGGATCCTCCAGCGGTTGACAGGCTTGTCTGCAACCAGCAGAGGAAAAAAGCCAGTCAGACTGACACGCTGTTTATTCACAAATGACACTGCCGGCAACCGATCGGTGTCGCTGCTGTTTTTTTACCCATTTCCCCCCTCGAACGAGTCTGTGATGTTTCCTTTGTAGGTGCTACAGGATGGGGAAGAATAATTGAACGTTGACGGCAGCAGAGAACGAACGGGAGGGTGAAACGCAGATACCTGCGGCAGGTGACACGTCTACGGCTGATAGTTAGAGGAGAACGGGCTTTAAAAAATGGCTGATTATTGTCACCATGACAGGTCCGTGAAGCAAAAAAAAAAAAAAAAAAAAAAACACACACACGTGCATGAAAACACGCTGCTCATTTGTATTTGCTTCCCGCCCAAAGTCCCTGCACCCGCGCCTGTACATTATGCCAGGAGCAAGGCCATAAATAAAACAAATCGGAGAGCGCTGCACTTCCGCTGGCACATGATTGGATGAAGCCTGAAAGGGAACCACAAAGGTTACCGAGACTCATTCGGCCATTTGTCTTGTTTGTTGGATCTGCACGGCTTGATTCGGCAAACGAGCGCTGAGGAATCCGGTGACATCAGCACTTAATCAAGACGCGCCTCGCCATTATAAATCAGTTGAACTACTGACACCTGAACTTTACTCCACGCACGCTTTTAAAGGCCATGCGCCGCTGCCTTTGCTATTAGGGCGGTGCTGATCCATGGAGCTGCATCGAGGTCAGGCCGCGGGCCGACGGAGCCCCACCGCATGCATCACCTGCGTAACGGCAGAGGCAGAACCGTAATAAGATGAACTGCAAAAAAGCTGGAGAAATATACTTTGTGTTTTTGAGAGGTTTGTGGATTTAGGACAACAACTTAAATTGAGTAACATGCTTGAGTCTCATCTGATGGCACATACTGACACGGCTGGAGAAATCACTTTGTAGAAATTTCTACATTTGTCTAATTACTGGCAGGATATGTCACCCTCCTCTACTCAGTTCCTACAAGCATGCACAAGGAGAGAAAGATTAAAGAAATACAAACTTTTTTTTTTTAAATAAATGTTTACACAAATTAAAAAAATGATAACTATTACAGTTAAATTTCTTCCATTGGTATGTATCTGTGCATCTATTGATACATATAAAATAACCTTTTTTTTGTTTTTTTTTTAGAAAAAGAAAAGTTAGAAATCCAATTATGTAAAAACAATAAAACGTTATAAAAATGTGATATATGTAATACGTAAATATGTATATGGGCCATTCTACAGAATTGGTGCAAACTGCTGTTCCACAACCAAAAAACATATTTAAAAAGCATTTATGTATTCAAATCTTAGATGTTTATAAAGATCACTATTATTTATGAGACACTGCAGGTGAATAGGGTAAAACAACAACAACAACAAAAAAAAACTAATAGTTATCACCTTCCTTACCAGTTGATTGATTACATTGATAATTGCAAACATTTTTTGTATTACAAGTTTTCTAAAATGTTAGGATTAAATATGCAAATGAGGCATAATTTAATGAAATATCCACTAATTTGCATACATTTCTAGTATAAAAATCTAAACACTGGATGAAGTCAGTTTCCAAATTCTTGTTCAGTTTTCTTTTTTTGACATATTAGAGTCAAATGTTTTTACAGAGGGAAATTTGTGCATCTCATTTTGTCACTCCATAATTCAGAAAAAAAACTTACAGATAGAAAATAATGCAGTGTATATATATATATATATGTATATATATTTACAGTTTTGGGGGGAATAAATTGTTGTATAAAAACCTTCAGGATATAGACAGTAATAAACATGTAAAGTGCAACTGTAGTGGAGGAGAAAAAAACTCATTTTGAGAAAACGACCTTTAAAAATATGTATTGTATTTGAAATCTATTGACACAAATAGATAAAGTGTCTTTTGAATGTTTTCCTTCCACTAATCTGACAAACCAAAAAGCCAAAAATCTCAAACTTGACAAGTCCATGAAAAAAAAAAAAAAAACAGTGTTTTTGCCTGCAGAGTCTCCTCTTAAACCCACAATAATATTTAAAATATCAGTAAGCTTAATATATATAAAATCATTATTTACTGGGTACTTTCAATTGGGAGGTGGCTGTCCCGAACCCTAACCTCTAAATTTCGACTTATGAAAATGATATTACATTTTTTTTTATTCTTTTAAACAGTGAAGTTCAAAAAAATATATAAAACTTTATGTAAAAAAAGTGTCCCACATTTTTCATGTCACTACTGAAACAGTGTATGTTTTAATGAATTGGCCGAGACTGATTTTAACGAAACCCATACATTTATGATTAGGAAATATTTCTGTGTCCCCCTTTCTCATATCTACAAGGTGTGAGTAGATAGGCCCCATCATTTTAAGGGTAAATGTGTTCAAAAGTCTGAAAAATCTGTGTGTAACTTTAAGAAACGTCACTACCGAACACCATTTTTTCCTGCAATTAAGCACACTTTTTTCCCCACTAACATTTAGTTTTTATATGTATGCTACTGTTCAGAACTGTGCTAGCTAACCATGTGCTGATTAGCATCTTTGAATTAGCTTCAAAAGTATCTAAAATTGTCACTACCAAAACGTTTCGGTAGTGACATCTTTGTTTTTTGGGTGTTATCCCATAGAATTGTCACTACTGAAACATGTCATCATTGTTTCGGTAGTGACAAAAGGGAACACATAATTCTCATATTTGGGGGAAATAAACAAAAGTTTAGTACAGTTATGCAATTTTTAGTATTTTAGTATGTTTTAGTAGTGTTTTAGTATTTGAGTTAAAATTTTGTAATGTGATGTGGTCGCTACCAAAGCACTACTCTCACTACAGAAAATGTGCCATCACTACCGAAAAATGGGATGTTTTGTCAAAAATTAAGTACACTAATTTATCACCTAAGATGTTATGATAGCGTTTGGTTTAATCAATCCTTAACTTTGACATCAGTATGATCAACTTTTTGCCTTTTACATAGAAAAATTGGATTCAAAATACAAAAAATCTCATAAATCACACTTGCAATATTGTTAAAAATGGAATTGGTATGGATTTACCTCTGAAAAATGTTTAATAAAATAGCAAAAATATATATTTACAATCTAGATGTAAGCAAAATCTTAATAGGTCAATATAACACTTATAATTAAATTATTATTACTGTTTCGGTAGTGACAAATTGGGGGAGAGGACAAATATTCCAAAAATTTATGAAAATACAGTGTGAGAATTAACGGCACAATTACTAGAAATGTGTACCTTTGGTATTATACAATTTGCACAACATACACATTTTTTTTTTTTTTTTTTTTTTGGAAAAAGACATTTTTTCCCCAAGACATTTCCAATTCTGACTTTGGACCGATTCTGTAGAATGGCCCCTATATATACAAAATCTCTGCTATAGCTCTAAAATCTCAATAGTACTCGATACCTGAGGATGTTAAAATCAGGCTTGATGTTAAACGGTTTCCTTCAGTGTCCCACAATGTCTCTGGTTTGAAACATGTTGAAGGGTGAATGACATATATGAACTGCAACAAAGAGCAAGATTTTGAGTGAATAACAGCAGTCTGTTTCTCACACAAAACTATCATGTGATTCAGAAGACTTGCTATACCACACAAGCTGTATGGGCTACTTTTAGGAAACTTTTGGAGCTTGACAGCTAGTGGTGCTTTAATTGTATGGAAGAAAAACAAGCATGAAACTTTCTGCTAAACTTTGTGTCTTGACAGAAGAGGTTTAGAACAGAATAAGCAATGATGAGAGCATTGGTTTCTTTGAATAAGTTATATTTTGTAGTTCAAATTATTACTTCAGTCTTTTATCACTTAAAGCTGGAGAATGTGATTTTTTTTTTTAAGCACAAAATAATCACAAAATAATTCCAAACACATTTAACATGTCCCACCACATATACTCAACTTTGCATATTAAAATAATATACAAGAAAGTGTTTTAACATAAAACAGTTATTAAAATGATTTCTGAAGGATGATATGACACTGAAGACTGGAGTAATTACGCTGAAAATTCAGCCTTGCATCATAGAAATAAATTACATTTTACAATATATTCACATAGAAACCAGCTATTTTAAATTGTAATATTATTTCACCATATGACTGTTTTTACTGCATTTTTGATCAAATAAATGCAGCCTTGGTGAGTATAAAAAAACATCTTTCAAAAGCATTAAAAAAACACACAGACACAACCTTTGAACAGTAGTGTAAATAAGAAAACAACACTGTTTTAGAAAAATTTCAATCTACTAATTTTTGCATATTATATTGGAACATGAGAAAGTATTCTAACTAGTGCTGTCAATTTAACACATTAATTAATTAGTTATGAAATATAATGTAATTAAAATATTTTAACGCAGTTAACGTGCTGGCCCCGCCCCCAGACCTGTACATCATTTTACATTTCATATAGCTGACTGTTGACAAATATGATGCAGGGCAACAACTCCACAAATGCAGTTATGCACTAAAATTCAAGATATTGGTGCAAAAAATGACCCTGTATGTGTTTTGTCTCATATTTATATATATTACATATCACAGGATATCACACAAGCTGCAAGAGCAATATGACACAAGTGCTGATTTTGTCTCGATTTATCACGGATCTATTAAATGTGATTTTCTACAACAGTTCAGTAAATAAGAAGTTAAGAAATATTATGTGTTTTGCTCAATTTTGCTAACAACATATATCCTTTGAAGCAATAGCAGAATTGTGCATCTCCGAGCAACACAGCAGTGTTTAGTTTCTGAATTAATCCACGTTTTGAATGAATGTGTGAACCAATGATTCAAAAGCCTATTCATAAAGAGAGCCATTTACTTCATTCCTGATTGAATCAGCCATTTGAACGAATCAAATCGAATGAGTGAATGACTCATAAAGACATTTACCGCCACTCTCACGAAAATTAACCATGATTTAATTATAGTAAAAGTGTAGTAACCATGTTTTTTTTGTCATATTGATTACCATTTGTAAAACCACAGTTTTACTATAAATACCATGTTTAAACTATGGTTAGACTACCAAAACCATGGTTAATTTGTAGTTACCATGGTTTTTTGGTTTTATTAGTAGTAAAACCATGGTTAATTCTCGTAAGGGCACCTGCTGGCAGATTTAGTTTCTTATTTAGATTGTCATTTCATAAAAAAAGAATAAGAAGAAGAAAAAATAAATAAATAAAAACATTAAAGGGATAGTTCACCAAAAAAAAAAAAAAAAAAAAAAAAAAAAAGCATCCTGTCATCATTTACTCACCCTCACGTCATATCAAACCTTTCATTTGTGGAACATGAAAGAAGGTATTTTGAAGACTGTTGGTAGCAAAGCTGTTTTGGTTAGCAATGTCTTTCATCATACAAACAAAAACGTTTCTCAAATGACCTTCACAGTTTACACATGTGTAATAAATTTTATGCTGAATCAAATAAAATATTTCTTTGTAAAGCTACAATTTGTAGTGTCTATTTGATACTTTCTCATTTAACACAAAAATAGCTTTAAATAATCTTTTGTGGGTATTTTCACAGTCAATTTTTTTGTGTGATTAATTAATCTAAACATCATGCATTTTATTTTGAATTCTAACACTAAAAAATGACACTTAAATATGTATGCAGCTCTATTTTCTGTCAGCGCATAAAGATTTTGATTCAAAACTTACTATAATATTAAGGTTGCTTTAAAAAAAAAAAAAAAACCTCATTTTTTATTTATAAAGTAATATCATGTTGCAAAAATAATCTTTAACTGGTAGCTTATTACAAAAAGAAGCTCAGGAATGTTCTTTATGGATATGTGTGTTGTGGCTGTACCTCTACGTGAGTGTGTGTTTGAGTCAGTAAGCGTCTCAGATTCACATGAGTCATCACACGCAGCCTCTTTGTACATCAATGACATCTTTATTCTTTTCTCCTGGCGCTCGGCGCTCTGTGGCAGCGAGTGCAGTCGCTTTGTAAAGAAACATCTCTTGCTCCTCTTACCATTGTGTGTGGCTGACAATGGCACAGGACCTCCCAGATCCGCAGCTGCAGCTTCAACACACACACACACACACGGGCAGTGGGAAGTTCGCTCCCTTAGCCACACACTTTTTCACCCTAGTTCCACTCGCTCGCTCAAACACACACACTCAGGCTGCGCAGTGAAGCTCTATGAGCCCGCGCTTGGGAAAAACTCGCCCAGCGATTCAGCTGTCACTCATCCGTGAGCACAGGCCGGGCGATACTTCCAGAGAGGGTGTTCGGTCCTCGCCCCGTTCAATGAGGAGCACCATTGTTCTCTGAACCCTCTTCACTGGGCCACTCTTGGGGTCTCTGGAAACCAGGCCATAGCAAACAAACAATACACTGCTCGCCGCCTGAATGGACCACAACTCGCATGTTTATTGAGGCCAGACTTTCTTTCTTTCTATCTCCTTTCCCTCGTGAATTTAGCATCAGAAATGTAGCCAAATACAATGAGGAGATGTGGCGTCCATTCACCGGGGACGGTGTCTGTCGAAGGCGTCCAGGTGTATCTTTTCACCGTTTCTGCTTGTAAACAGACGTGTGACTTTGAGACCGCCTTCCTGCAAAGAAATCCAAACAGGCTTTGAGGATTGGTGTTTGGGTATGTGAGCACTTCAGCACCACTAAACACTTCTAAACAATACAATAATTAGTAGTGTTTGCTGAGCCAAGCTCATACTTAGCTATTGAAGGTCAGAACCCGAGCCATATCTAGAAAGCAGAATATCACAGAGACTAGGCGATGCAGGACTCTTTTCATGCAAAGCTGTAAGAAACCACTTAGCAACCAGCCACAACATCACATATGTTACCCTGGACAACAAAAACAGTAATAAGGGTTAAATTTTTTCGAAATAAATAAGCTTAATAAATAAGCTTTCCATTAATGTATGGTTTGTTAGGACAATATTTGGTCTAGATACAACTATTTGATAATCTGGAATCTGAGGGTGCAAAAAAAAAAAAAATAAATAAATAAATATTGAGAAAATCACCTTTAAAGTTGTCCAAATGAAGATCTTAGCAAAGCATATTACTAATCAACAATTACATTTTTATATATTTATGGTGGGAAATTTACAAAGTATCTTAATGGAACATGATGTTTACTTAATATCCTAAGGATTTTTGTCATAAAAGAAAAATCTATAATTTTGACCAATACAATGTATTTTTGGCTATTGCTACAAATATAGCCGTGCTACTTAAGACTGGTTTTGTGGTCACATATCATGTTGGAGACTTTAGCACAGGCAAACAACATTTCTTTTATAAAATATTAAACATATAACCAAGCATCACAATTACACTTAATCACAGTTACAGTTGCTTTAGCTGTTATTTTTTGGGATTATTTTTTGGGATATATAACTGGAAAATGAAAAATTCTGTCATTTAAACGCTCTCAAGAGAAGATATTTTGAAAAATGACTGGGTTTTTTTTGTTCATACACTGAAAGTCAATGTAACACTTTATTTTAAGGTGCTTTTGTTACACACGTTACATGTACTTACTATTATAATAAATCAATTATGCGTTATTACATGCAAGTAACCCTAAGCTGAACCCTAATCCTAACCATATAGTAAGAACATGTAGTTAACTAGTATTATTCAATACTTAAATGTATAATTACACTGTAACAAGGACACAAAATAAAGTGCAACCAAAGTCAATAGAATCCAATGTTGTTTTGGACCTTTACTATACAATAAAAAAAAAAAAATGGAAAAGAAGAAAGTCGTACAAATTTGTAAACCAAATGAGGGTGAGTAAATGATGACAATTTTCTTTTTTTGGGCAAACCATCCCTTTAAGACTAATGTAATCTAGAACTAATTCTGAAATCAGATGTAATAATAAAGTCCAATTTATTTATATAACACTTTTAACATTGCACATTAAATCTGGAATCTAAGGGTGCAAAAAAGGGAAAAAAAAAAATCTAAATATTGAGAAAATCACCTTTAAAGTTGTCCAAATGAAGATCTTGGCAATGCATATTACTAATCAAAAATTAAGTTTTGATATATTTACGGTAGGAAATTTACTAAATATCTTAATGGAACATGATCTTCACTTAATATCCTAATGATTTTTGGCTTAAAAGAAAAATCTATAATTTTGACCAATACAATGTATTTTTGGCTATTGCTACAAATATAGCCGTGCTGCTTAAGACTGGTTTTGTGGTCACATATCATGTTGGAGACTTTAGCACAGGCAAACAACACTCACATTTCCTTTATAAAATATTAAACATATAACTAAGCAACACAATTATACTTAATCACAATTACAGTTGCTTTAGCTGTTATTTTTTGGGATATTTAACCCCAAAATGAAAAATTCTGTCATTTAAACGTTCTCAAGAGAAGATATTTTGAAAAATGTCTGTTTTTTTTTTTGTGTTCATACACTGACAGTCGAGGTAACACTTTATTTTAAGTGCCCTTGTTACACGTTACATGTACTTACTATTATAATAACGATGAATTATGTGTTATTACATGCAAATAGTTACACTGTAACAAAGGCACCTTAAAATAAAGTCCAATCAAAGTCTTAGGAGTCCGTTGCTGTCATTATAGGACTATAGACAATTTAAAATTTTTTTTTGGCAAACTATCCTTGTAAAACTAATCTAATCTAGGACAAACTCTAAAATCAGTTGGAATAATAAAGTCCAATTTATTTATATAACACTTTTAACATTGCACATTGTGTCAAAGCAGCTTTTTACAGAAAATCATGATGTTATTATTTATAATATCTTATAATCTTCATGCATTATTGTTGCATTTAACATAACAGAGCTGAGCAATAATATAGCTACATTTTACAATTCAAGCAGTTGAGATTTTCTATATAGTGTATATATACTGTATGTATGTAGATAAAGTAGGACATACATATATATATATATATATATATAGCTTTATACAAAGAGCTGGGTGAAAGGCAGTTGAGATTTGCTGTACAGTATATATTGCTTTATGTGACTGTACTGTATGCATGCATGCAGATAATATTGGATATACGTAAGCGTGGACCACAAAACCAGTCATGAGGGTCAATTTTTTGAAACTGAGATTTATACATCATCTTAAAGCTTAATAAATAAGCTTTACATTGATGTATATTTATTAGAACAGGACAATATTTGGCAGAGATAGGACTATTTGAAAATCTGGAATCTGAAGGTGCAAAAAAAAAATATTGATAATTAATTGATAAAATATCTAAATATTGAGAAAATATCCTAATGATTTGTGGCATAAAAGAAAAATCTATAATTTTGACCCATGCAATGTATTGTTGGCTATTGCTACAAATATACCCGTGCTACTTAAGACTGGTTTTGAGGTTTAGGGTCACATATACACAGCTGTAAATATAGCTGCACGATAAAACACTTTTTTTTTTTTAAACACATTTTTGCAATGATATAAAACAATCATGCAGCTGAGTATACATTGTTAAATGTGAGTGTAATGTTTGCACGCAGGTGAAGTAGGATGTACTATTTAACTATATAATATAGTTCACATTTTTTTTCTAATTTAACAAGCCATTACAAGCTAACACAAACTTTTTTGGTGATTTAGTAGAGCAACAAACTAATGAAACTGTACAAAAGACAGCAGTGTAGATTATGCGAGATGTCCACAAACACAAATGTGAGTGTGACATTGTCTCATGTTTGTCTTTCAAAAAGCTCACATTCCTATAAACCCACCAGCATCTATCACTTGCTCTCTGTCTCTCTCTCTGACCGGTCCCAGTGCACAATGGGACAGTTCATCTAGTGCACTACAGAGGGGGCTTTCCACCAACATTACCACTCGACTCCGCAAAATCTCCAATGGTATGTGTTGAATCAAAAAAAGTACTTTATTAAAAAAAAAAAAAAAAACTTAGCAAACTTAGTAGTTAGGGTTATTAGGTTGTTCAAATCGCTAATTCTGAACAATAGTAACAGTGAATAAACAAAGACTTTTCACACCAAAGACGATAATTATACGTTTAATAATCATCCTAATTCTGACAATAGGGAAGTCTGCATCATAATTATAATCAGGACAGTTTCTGCAGGTTTTATGAAGGTCAGTTTAAGAGTATTTTAAAGACCTTTTTAAGACCAAGTAAAGAAAATTCAAGGACTAAATTAAAGGAAGCACAACACATCAAATTATTCTCTAAATGTAAATGTATGGTTAGCAGAAAACAGGTTGTATTAGAGACGTCATTACTTTTTCAATTCACTAAAAAAAGATTAAAACGATTAACAATTAAAAGCAATTAACCGCCAACATGTTCAGAAAAATCAACTCAATTCAAAGGAAAACCATTTTCATACCTCATTGACAGATATTTGTTCATGATTTAAACATTAACCTTGACTAATTTACTATGTACCTTGATTTAAGACTGTTAAGGCTAGAAAACAAAACAAAAATATAAATGGGCATGAATATGAATAGGTGTGAATGGACTTACGACTCTTACTTTTATGCCAAAGTTGGTGTAAACCAGAAAAATAAGTTTCACTATTTGCATTAAACACAATCAATATTCACACTGCATTGCACTCATTGCACATCCTGTGATCACACATGGAATACAATGGAAATCAATGGGAACCAAAACTGTTTAGTTACCAACATTCCTCAAACTATCTTTTTGGTGTTCTGCAGAAGAATGAAATGCATACAGGATTAAAAAAACCTGAAGGTGAATAAATAATGACAAGTTTTTGATTGAGTGTCATTCTTTTTTAACTACATTACTGAAAGTAAACCTTCATTCTTATTAAAGCGATAGTTCACCAATATTTGTTTTATCAAAAGTAAAAACTGGCATTATTTACTCACACTCATGTTGTTCGAAACATGTATGACTTACTTGTTCTATGGAACATAAAAGGTATTTTGAGTAATGTTGGAAACCAAATAATTTCCATTTTGAATTACTTTTTGGACAAAGAAAAAAAATAATGAAAGTGAGTGGGAACCAAAATGTTTTGGTTACACTATTCCTCAAAATATCTTTGCGCACGTGTGTGTGTGTGCGTGCGTGTTCTGCAGAAAAAAGCAAAGGTTTGGAGCATACTGAGGGTGAGTAAATAAACAATTCATTTGGTTGTGTGTTATATTTTTGCCAATTAGATTACTGAAAGTAAACCTTGATTCTTAATAAAGTCCACGAAAAAAAAATACAAATTCTGTCATGATTTACTGACAGTCATGTTGTTGCAATGTATTACTTTCTTTGTTCTATGGAACATAAAAGAAGGTATTCTGATGAATGTTTGGAAGCCAAATAGTTTTGGATGCCCATTGACTTCCATTATATATATATATATATACACACAATGGAAACCAAAACTCTTTGGCTACCAACATTCCTCAAAATATCATTTTTGGTGTTCTGCAAGTTTTTGATTGAGTGTCATTCTTATGAACTATATTACTTAAAGTAAACCCTGATTCTTATTAAAGGGATAGTTCACCAATATATTTTTTTTTTTATCAAAAGTAAAAATTATTTACTTGCACTCATGTTGTTCCAAACATGCATGACTTACTTGTTCTATGGAACATAAAAGGTATTTTGAGTAATGTTGGAAACCAAATAATTTCCATTTTGATTGGCTTTTCATTGTGGACAAAGAAAAACAAACAAACAATGAAAGTGAATGGGAACCAAAATGTTTTGGTTACCACTATTCCTCAAAATATTTGTGTGTGTATGTGTGTGTTCTGCAGAAAAAAGAAAAGCTTTGGAGTTTTTTGAGGGTGAGTAAACAAACAATTTTTTTGGTTGGGTGTTATATTTTTGCCAATTAGATTACTAAGAGTAAACCTTGATTCTTAAAGGGGTCATCGGATGTCCATTTTCCACAAGTTGATATGATTCTTTAGGGTCTTAATGGAAAGTCTCTAATATACTTTGATTAAAAATTCTCAATGGTTTTGTAAAACAACACCCTTTTTACCTTGTCAAAATGATGCAAAAATCATCTCATTCTAAGGGGTTGTTCCTTTAAATGCAAATGAGCTCTGATCACCCCGCCCCTCTCTTCTCTCTGTGGAATGATGATCTTGTTTACTTTATCCACATTTAGCCGCTAAACTTCCTAACTACCACCTTATAAGGAAAGGCGATCGCAAAGATTCATTAAAAAACGCTTATACACACTTCTGCTGTAAGTGAAGCTGGATGAATAATTTGCGCGAACATAGACGGATATATGTAGATCAGGAGGCGCATTCCCTTCACAATTAAAGGTAATCTACTGCATCTTCAGTGGCTCAGATGTCGTGAGTAAATGACGACCACTATGTTCATTATTAGATTCAGCAACACAACACCTCAATCCCTCAATCAGAGATATTCTTGTCTGACTTAAATCCCTGTTTCGGCATCGAAACAAGGAAAGTTACTGGACTGTGACAGCTGGTCTGAGGTAAGACGCTCATGTCAATCAACTACTGTGGGAGCGCCCTCTGTCGTTGTGACGGCACACCGACAGGCATCTGAGAACGGCTCGATTTGAAAAAGGGGATATTATTTGTACAGATTAATTAAAAACCACTGCATGGATTTTTATCATTATAGGGTAGATTTGTACATACACTGCCAACACACATTAATGTTGTTGAAAAAGTGAACTTAGCATCCGATGACCCTTTTAATAAAGTACACCAAAAAAAAAAAAAAAAAAAAATACAAATTCTGTCATGATTTACTGACAGTCATGTTGCTCCAAATTCCGAATCTGTATGACTTTCTTTGTTCTATGGAACATAAAAGAAGGTATTCTGACGAATGTTATATATATATATATATATATATATATATATATATATATATATATATATATTTAAATACAATGGAAATCAATGGGAGCCAAAACTCTTTGGTTACCAACATTCTCCAAAATATTTATTGGTGTTTCACAGTAGAGAGCAAGTCGTACAGGTTTGAAATGACTTGAGGCTGAGTAAGGAGTAACGGATAATTCATTTTTTTGGTGAACTATCCCTTTAATAAAAATTAAGATTTATTTTCAGCAACAATTTAAGGACATATAAAAATATGAAATTCCAAAAAAGATGTAAAATCCTTTGATCGATGGTTCAGAATATATTTATGATCCAGTAATTCCAATATCAAGCCATTAACTAAACCAATCTACCTGCGGGCTGGCAATACATTAGTCACGCAAAGCTGAAGATCTCCAAAACAACTTACTCGACTTCCACTTGCACAGATATGAATTATGAAAGCATTTATGGCAGACGCACACACGGCCGTGTTTATACGGTGTTTCTCGCTGACAGGAAGGAAAACGAGAGCCATTCTGAGCGGCTTAGAAGCACAAATGTTTTATTACGCCGTCCTGGCAGCGCGGGTTCTTTCGAGTGCCGTAAATGGTTCCCCACGGGCTGGAGCGCGCTGGCAAACCACTGCATTCTTAATTTCTGATACATAATTCTTTTGGAAAAGCATTTGAGCCTGTTTTCTGGAGAGGTACTGTTCTAATAGTGATAAATTATTCTCATAAAGGAGAGCTTTCTTTTTTTCCACCTTGAAATACAACTGAAGGCGAGCGCTGCCGAGGCGGTGAGCAGCCCTGAGAGACGTAATGGGACATAATGATCTCAGAAGACACATACATTGGCTCAGGACCGCATGCGATCTGCTTTTCTCACTGGCTATTATTATACATAGCAAAGTTTAGCAGTGACATCCATCCTGTCTGCATAGAGTTCACGTCTCACTTCATCAAGGACACACAAAGAGCGAAACAACGGCTACATTTGCACTGGAAGCTAAAGGGCCCAGTTACGATTTTCTGCTCAAATCAGCTGTTTCTGTGAGATGCACAGAACTTTTAAACTCGATACTCCTAAACTGACTTGTATGCGTAAATCTGGCATGTTCACAATTAACAAATTAATAACAAACATATTTTGTTATTATATGAAATTAGAACAACTTCTCATATCTTGCATTCACTTCAAATCATATTTTTGTCTTGCTTTTTACACTGAAAAAAGTGTTTCATTGGATCAAAGTAAAAATTTTGCGTCAACTTGTTGCATCTAATTACTTTACTTTTTATCAACGTTAAATTTTTACTTTGAAAAGAATTAACTATCCATTACTTAGCCAAAGCAAAAAGTATCTTTGAATCAAGTAAAGTTTTTAAGTTTAATAAAATCTTAAATTATACTTTGTCGTAATGTTTTCTCTTTGTATTAACTTAATTATTTTACTTTACATCCAACCAAATACAACTCAAAATATAAATGTAATACAAATAAATTTATTTACTTTCAGAATCTGTAATTTTATCATCAAAGATGAATGACTTCAAGCATCAAACTTCTGACAATTTATTTTCTCATAATACAATTTTTTGTACAATGTGTACAGTATCCTCATACCAATAAACAATATAAACATCATAAACTTGACAATTTTTATCATAATCTCTACCATGTGTATAGTATTGTTATAAAAACATACTGTATAACAGTTTTTAGTATCCATATACATAGACACACTGGATAAAATGTAGATTCACCATAAGAATCAGTTATCGTTTCAACGAGAAACATGCAATCTTTCCATGAACAGTCACTTAGAAAACTGGTTTAAAATGGGCAGTGTAAAACCAAACACTTTTAATAAAATACCTACCAAATTAGCCAATGGTAAAAATAAAAAAATAAATTACAAAAATTATTTTCACCTTCATGGAATAGTTTACCCCAAAATGAAACTTATCTCAATTATCTCAAACTTATCAAAATTGTCATAAAATGTCTCTGAACCAAATTTAATTAAAGTTAAATACTTGAATAGCTTAAGGATGAGTAAACAAAGAAAGAATTTTCATTTTTGGGTAAACTATTTAACAAACCCTAGATAACACAACTTATAGATAAAACAAATCAGGTTTAGTAAACAGTAGTACGGTTAACTTTGTATAAAAGGCTTTATACAGTCCAACATCTTCAAAGAAATTTACCATCAGCAGAACACTGTAGCTGGGTCAAAGGAAACAAATGTACTCCTGCAGCTTTGAAGAGAGGTTCTGCACCCTTCGGCTCATCTGCTTACTCTCTATGTCCATGATTATTTTTGAAAGGCCTCAAAGGTATATTTGAGTCCTTCAGGATATTTTAAGTTCAGTGCATAAATGTGTCCAAACATTATGGCACAGGCACAAGCACATGCAACAGAGAGCAACTCATTTAGTACTTCCACACCGTCAGTGACAATGGAAATGCCCAGTGCACAACTAAGAGCATCACTTTCGCGGATTACAAAAAATGCCATGGTGGTCTTTTCAAATTCTCTCTCCGCTTCCTCCCTCTGGTCAGCCTAAAAACATACAAGAACAGAGAATAATTGAGGGACTTTGGAAGAAAAAAAAATTATTATTATAATTTGTTATTATGGAGGTCAATGTAGAGCCCAAACATGTGTTGCAATTTACATTAAAATATCTTCATTTGTGTTCAATGTAAAAATTAAATTTGTACGGTTTATTACAAGAGTAGAGTGAGTGATGACAAAATTTTCATTTTCGGATGAAGACGTACTTTTACACTCTCTTTGGCTTTGAAAATGCTTTTAAAAACTTAAACACGTGTACAATCAAACACTCACATGTTGACCATTGTAGACAATTACAGAAATATTTGTTAAGTGCAGTACCACAATGGCCAATCAGTGGCAATTATCAATCTACTCAACAGTGTTGAAAATGCATTTTTGGGTGAACCAACCCCTTTTAAAGGAGTAGTTCACAGTCATGATTTACACGCCATCTTGTCATTTCAAACCTGTGTGAATTACCGTCCTCTGCAGAATTTTGAACAGTGTTGGTAACAGAACAGCACAGCCCCCATTCACTATTATTGTATGGACACAAAACCAATGCAAGTGAATGGGGGGCTCTTAACAACATTCTTCAAAATATATTCTTTTGTGTTCTGTGGAAGAAAGTCACACAGGCTGATGTGTAAATGATAAAACAATTACTTCAACTGCTTTAAAGCGATATGTCACTACCAAATCAAAATTTCCCTACGTTTTACTCACCCTCAAGGCTTGAGAAGACCTTTGCTAAAACCACAGAGCCGTGTCGAGCAGTTTTTTTGATCGACAGATGCACTATTTGAAGCTTCAAAAAGTCAACAATTCACTCCCGTTCTACCTCTTGGAAGTAAAATGATATGTAGGATTATAACTTTGCCTGTATTGTTCTTCAAGAATATAACCATATTCAGATAGGATGCCTTGACGGCGAGTAAAACATGGGGAAATGTTGATTTGGTAGTGAAATATAACTTTATGGCAAACATGGTTGGAGAAAATTTCAGTAGTTTGCATTGTCTACATTACCTGGTATTCTTTGATCAGACAGCTTGCATCTTCACCAAGGTACATGATCTATTCTGATGCATATGTCCAGACTCTACAAAATGTTCAAGGTGTATTGTTTTTATTAGACCAAAACACTACTAAATTGATTGTCACAAGCAATTTTTTTTTCGCATGCAACCAATACCTGATCCATAACTTGAACGTTTTTTCATGGAGGACTCCACCTTTGCTCCTAATAACCTGGAGAAGCTAAGAGCTCTGTCTGTCCAAAGAGGCCATAATTCTCGATTTTAAATGTAGGGTAGTGATGCGCAAAAATTCGGCATTAATCTGTAAGAAAGAGAAACATAGACTTCAGGAAAAAAATGATTTCACTTTGAGAACTAGTTTTAAAAATACATATATACACAAAGCATTAAACAACAAAAGGTATAATTAAGGCACCCAAGACATTTTCAAAAACACTACATACTACAATCCCATGGTAAAAACTATGAAAATTCAGGATTAGTCACTTACATTTTAACATTTTTAGATAAAGCAATAATTAAAAGGTGCAAATTACTTACGTTTTTCATGTGACTGGTTTATTCAAAACCTGTCATAATTGTTGTTCAGCTGTACCCCATCCTACAAAAGACAAAGAGAAATAACAAACTGGCTCACATAAAAGTAAACAGACGACTTCTTTACTGGGTAAGCTGGTCGACGCGATACGTTAAAATAAGTGTTTAGGCACATCACTAAAGACGTGTTTGGTTAAACTAACGTAATGTGTTAACATTAATCATAAATGAGAGACTATACATGTAAGGACAGCGAATACCTTGCGAACGCGAGCTTCATAATAAATCAATAAAAATCATCATAATAATAAAGCTTAATAACAACGTTAAGTCCATACAAAGCGTCTGAAGCGTGCATGTACATTATACATGACGGCGCCATCCATAAAGTACATGCACGCTGATGTATCGCACTCCAGCATACCCGAAACAGTATTTATACTACATTTCAATATCAATCCATCTCACCTCAAGCAGTTTACTTGTATTATTATTATTTTATTTCCACTCGGTTTAAAATGGTGATGAGGGAAACTTGTAAACCTTCTAGCAGAGTTAGAGCCGTCAAACTAGTAATACTAACTGTATGTAAAACAACAGTACAACATAATATTTTATGAAATCATATATGTATAATATTAATAATAAGTCCAAACGTATGTTTAAAATTACTTACCAATTTTCTTGATTCCCGTTTTACCACGCCGAGTTCATCCATGCGGTATAACAAGATGGCGGAAAGCTGAACGTCGACACGCACGACCACGGATGACGTTAGAAGTCACGTGACAATGGAAACCAATATTTTTAATTTAATTTACAGAAATGTATTTACTTTACACTAACAAGACTTACTTTTAATTTAAATCAACCAAACTTTTTACATTACACTGATGGCTAGACAGAAAATCAAATGTTTTGAGTTAGCTCAAGTATAACAAATTCTTTAGAGTAATGACATGCCTTGTGCACTTTTTTCAGTGTAGTACTAATATCTAAACTTTCTTAAATCAACATACATTTACTTGAGAAGCCAAATGACTTAAGCTTGACTTAAGTTTATGCTTAAAACAAGAATACACATCCATCAGTTATAAAAATCAGGTAATACAAATAAAATTAATTTAAAGGGAAAACAAGATTATTTTTCTTATACCACTAGCAAATATTTTTTCTTGTTTTAAGCATGAACACACTGATTTTTTATACTAATTTTGATATCAGGTATATGATTTGATATCATTTTTGAGGTGTTAGCATCAGGGATGCACTGATCCCCCTTTCTTTACTGCTACTGATTATATACATGAATATATACTGTAATTTAAACATATTCCTACATATTCCTTTTATTTATGCAATCTATAAATGAATATATTTCATGACACGGGTAAATAAAGAGTGTAACTACAATGTATTGTATGTTACATTAATATCGTAACACATACATTCGATATGTATTTAATTTAAATCTTATAACAGTAGTTTATATCGGAATTAAAAAGATCATATTCATGTGATTTTTGCTGTTCACACTGTCATACACCAAACTGGTGTGAACACTAGTGGAAGAGAAAGTATTAGAAATCAGTGGCCAATCAAATCACTAAAATGAAGCAATTATCTGTCATGAAACCTGTCATAATATCTGTTAGCATTCTCATCAGTTTCCCTTCTCTTTCAAATGAACAGATATTTAGATTCAAAGCAGTGTTAACACTCAATAACTAGTTTAACAAAGTCCCCTGATTAAAACTCAAACAGTGAGACGGATATTCTATTGTCAGTCAATTACTGATTAGAGGAAACACTAAACATGGCAATTAGGACTGATTATATTGGACAAATTGGCTTTGTAGTTTGGTAACAATTCCATGCTCATTCAGTGTGAAATTAATGTTGATTACCCACACAAGGCCTTGAGAGCTTTAACTGCTGATGTCTCTGAATGGACTAATGAAATTACAAGGGCATTCAGGTTTGACTTCCTCACATTTTTGTGTATCGTTTAAAAGTTTGTAGTATTACAATTTACAATTAATTTGATCAAAAGTGAAAGTAAAGACATTTATAATGTTACAAAAGATTTCTATTTCAAATAAATGCTCTTCTTTTGAGGTTTCTGTTTAACAAATACCCTGAAAAATAAAATGTATCTCCGTTCCCACAAATATTTGAAGCAGCACAACTGTTTTTAACATTGCTAATAATCATAAATGTTTCTTGAGCAGCAAATCAGCATATTAGAATGATTTCTGAAGGATCATGTGACACTGGAAACTAGAGTAATGATGCTGAAAATTCAGCTTTACTTCACAGGAATAAATTACATTTTACAATATATTCACATCTAACCTAGTTATTTGAAATAGTAATAATATTTCACAATTTTACTGTTTTTACTGTATTGAAAGCATTAATAAATATCTTACAGAAACTGAAGTGTCACATTATTGTTGTTATTTTTGTTATTTGTATTATTGTATTTTTGTTAACCTGGCAACATCCTAAAACTGTGGTTATCCAAAAAAAACCTACCATTTTGTATTTGTTCATTTTTTATATTTTTCTTTTTTTTCTTTGTTTTATTGTTATAACTGTACTACCTTAATGGTTTGATGTTTTCTACTGTTAAATTAAAAAATCAGAAAAAAAGATTCACAAACACACTCCAAAGTCCTGATCTGAATCAAATGATTCACAATGCATGCAATAAGTCCCAATTTGAATAATGATTTCCAAACCAACATTTCAGATTAGGATTCAAGAATGTGGACTGCAAATTGATTGATTCAATTCACAGAATTCACAGAAGTCCTCAATTTAATTAAATGATTTGCGAACACATACAGAAGTCCCGATCTGAATCAAATTGATTCGCGATCTGTAGTCCAGTCTGAGTCAAAAGATTCATGAACCCACACCAAAGTTCCAATCTAAATCAAATGATTCGTGCTCTGGGCTCTTAAGTCCCAATCTGAATAATGATTTGCAAACCATCATTTCAGATCAGGACTCGGAGTGCGGATCGTGAATCAATCAATACGCGAAATGATTCATAGAAGTCCCAATCTGAATCAAACGAGTCGCGATACGCGCTCTGAAGTTACGATCTGAATCAAATTATTCACTAACCTGCTCCAAAGTGATGATCTACATCAAATGATTCGCGATACACACTCCGAAGTCCCGATCCAAGTCAAATGATTCACGATTTAAAGTCCTGATCTGAATCTAATGATTCGTGATATACAATCCGATTGGAACAAATCATTTTGCAGGGCAATGATTTAACTGATTCAGAGTTTCTAAAAGCTCAGTTTCACCCATCACTACGTGCTTTTTACATTTATTACAGGTAAGGTCGAAACTCGAAAATGAATAGCTTTTTTGATATGGTCTTTGCTAGTGAATTGCTTGAAATGAATGATTGAAGTCACGAGTTTGAATCAATCGGAGAGGTTCCAATGATTGATTTGTCTATTCCTTTTTTTGCGTCTTCACTCATGTTTACATGACACTGTCAGTACTACTGGCTTAGCTCGCAAGTTTTATAACATTGACTGAAATAAGCGAAAAAAGTGATGTTAACAAATAAAATATTTCTGTTCCAAAGATAACATCCAACACAAATCTACGAACATATTCAGGTGAGGTAACCGGTTTACTGCTAACTAGTGAAACACTCCATTAATATGATGATCACCTCAAAAAACATTTTAGACAAAACCTTGTGTGCATTATGATTGTGTTTGTAGCTTAATACACTATATTTTAAAGGGGTCATTGGATGCCCATTTTGGTGACGAGCCTGTTTATTTTAGCCGCATTTAGCAGCGTTTAGCCGCTAAACTTGCTAACTAGCACATTATTAGGAAAGGCGATCACAAAGTGAGAAAACAACCTTATACTCACTTCTGCTGTAGGTGAAGCTGGATCACGAACAGTTCACGCGAACATAGACGCATATATGTAGATCAGGAGGCACATTCCCTTCACAAACAAATGTAATCCACTGCATCTTCAGCAGCTCAGATGTCGGGAGTAAATGACGACCACTACGTTCATTATTACACAACACCTCAATCACTCAATTCTTGTCTAACATGTTTTGTACATCCCTGCTCCGGCATCAAAACATGGAGGTCGGACTGTTACAGCTGATCTGAGGTAAGACGCTTATGTCAATCAACTATCGTGGGAGCGGCCTCTGTCGGTGTGACGCCACTGAGAATGGCTTGATTTGAAAAAGGGGATATTATTTTTACAGATTAATTAAAAACCACTGCATGGATTTTTATCATTATAGGGTAGATTTGTACATACACTGCCAACACACAATAATGTTCAAACAACATGTAAAAATAACCTTAGCATCCGATGACCCCTTTAAATAGTTTGAGCACTGCAGCTCAGCTGGTGACATTTCAACAGGAAAACAGTTGAAAATTCATCAGTATATATTGCAATGCGTCCCTAATAAATTCTATGCCTTTGCATTAAAGAGTCAGAAAGAGAAAGGAAAATTACTATATAAATGTGTAATTGTTTTGAGTGTAAAAAGCCTCGACTAACACTAAAGTCAGTCGTCAAGAGGAATTATTAAATACATGTATGATGTTGAACAGATTTTCTCACCTAAACTGTAATGAAGAGCTAAGTAGGACTGGTTTGGTTTGTAACTTGGGAAAAAACAGTTCTGCCTCACTGTTCACCACCACGGCCCTTTTTGTCTTGGGAGACGAGCATTTCTCAGGGGAAAATAAGAGATTTGAAGAAAGAGAGCGAGAGAAAGAGAGACCTGTCCCCCTGAGAGACTCTGGGGTCTTTGTGATGATCAAAGCGCGGCTCTGTGGTCCTGTGACGGAGCTCCTCTGGGAAAACTGAAGTGATGTTTGGAGGTAAATGGCCACTGGCTCCGTGATGAAAGAGGACAACTGTGGAAATGGAAATGAAGACGGAGGCATCTGAACATTCACACCCGCCAACCACAGCCATGACCTGCGGAGGAGACGCAAAAACAGAAGCAGAAAAACATGGAGATGAACGATGCTGCTGCTCTCAGATGCACTCACATGCTGCAATGATGCTGTCAAAGTTCATGAGGTTCATATGATCAACGGCATTTGGCCGTTGATCAAAATCAGATGTTTCTGTCCAGTAGTGTACTGTGAAAAATGGAAAAAAAAAAAAAACAAACAAAAAAATCCCTAAAAACTCAATCAAGATTTGAGATATAAAAACACTTCTAGAGGAAACTGTTACTGCACAGGAATAGGAACAGTGTTTTTACTGTTAACTAAAATGACTAAAATTATATTCTGTTAATTGAAATAAAATAAAATGATTTATAAATCTCTGATGAAAAACTTAAACTTAAAAAAAAAAAGTTCCATTGGCAACTGATGAAACAAAATGTTTCATTTGAAGCACCAGAAGAATTAAGCTTAAAAAAAAAAAAAAACACGTAAAATGACTAAAACTTAAAATAAAATAAAATTAAATAAAGCTAAGAGAAATATATATGAAAGATCATAAAGTAAAACCTAAACTAAACAAATCTAAACAGAAATATTATATGAATATTAATGAACTAATGAAACATTCATAAAATATGAACAAAATTACATCATAAAATTACTAAATCTTAAAAATAAATTAAAGCTAAATGAAAATATTAAAAAACAGCAAAAATTAGTTAAAAATGTTCAGAATAAAATCACTAAAACTTAAAATAAAATAAATTGCAGCTAAATAGAAATGTCAATATTTCAAAATTAAAAATGGAAAGATAAATTACACAATAAATTATTTTAAAAAACTCAAATAAATGCAAGCTAAACAGAAATACAAATAATAAAATAAATTCTAATAGAAATATATATAAAAAACAACAAAAAATAAATAAAAAGATCTTAAACTAAAACTTAAACCAAAATAAAGCTAAACAGAAATATTAAAATATTTAAAAAAACATTACATAAATTACATAATAAAATTACTAAATCTTAAAAATAACTTAAAGCTAATATATATAAAAGTAAGAAAATGGCATAATAAAATCACTAAAACGTAAAAAAAATTGCAGCTAAATAGAAATTTCAATATTTAAAAAAGAAAAATGGAAAGAAAATTACATAATAAATTATAAAAAAAATAAAAATAAAATAAGTGCAAGCTAAACAGAAATACAAATAATAAAATAATAATAATACAAATGAAAAAAAGTACATTATAAGATAACTTTAACTCAGACTAAAGTTATGACTACAAAATGAAAATAAAAAATCTCATCCAAAATATTAATAAATATTAGAATATCAATAAAACTAAAATAACACTATTTTGGAATTTAATTTAAGACTTACCTTTAACTCAGTTTCTCCTCAACTTCCTGTAATAAAAACAGGCCAAATTTAGTCAATACGTATAAGCTATAAGCTGTAAGTTAGAGTATAGAGTTAGAAAATGAAAGTGGATTCAAAGTTGATGAGAAATGAATTCACATTGAGATCTCTTTCAGTCTTGATATCTTGGCAAATCTGAGCACAGTTTGAGATCTCTTGAAACTCTGTGAGGTTCAGATGAGATTACTGAGATCTTTTTCTCAGGAAAAAGTATGAGACTTAAAGAAAAGTCTCCATTTGCTCTCCCTTGCCGTACAGGAGAAACTATTGAGATATTAAAGAGTTTCACGAAGACAGATGTCAAATAATCGCTCCCAGCTCCGCTCACATCTCTTCTGCTGCGAGATATTTGTATAAAAATAAATCCCGATCTGCCGGGTGTGTGATGTACATCCGTCTCCAGAGGAAGCGTTCGGTTGTGTTGATTTGAATGAAACATGTAGAGTCTTTGTAGCAATTCCCATCATGCTCTTGTGTTACTGTTTCATGTCTGCATGTTACAGTGGTGTTATACTCAGATTGGTTTTTAATGTTCTCAGACCCGAGAGACGACTCTGGGACCTGCATAGAAAAAACCTGAAAGATATAAACCTGTAATGCTATAATCAACAGTGATACTGACTGTCAAACAATTTACAAGAGTGTATAATATATATAAATTAATGTGTATGTATATGTATATGTATATGTATATATATATATATATATATATATATATATATATAGAGAGAGAGAGAGAGAGAGAGAGAGAGAGAGAGAGATTGATACTAATATATTTCATAAATTAATTTAGTCTAAAATTCACACACACACATCAGTGTTTCTTTTGGGCTTTTAGGAAGATGAAAAGCAAAGGTCTGGATCACACCAGCACAAGCAGACTTATTCATAATGAGCCTAATATCTGATGTTCAGATGTTCACAGGCTTATTAATACATGAAAGAAAAGCACTGAAGTCTATAAATCTGACATCAAATTTTAAAGGGATGTACATGGCTTTCCTTTCATCCGCAGCTGATGCGATGACCTCTTTCTTGCAATACTTATGATTAGAAACTGCTGCTGACGGGGCTTTAAACGAAGAGATAAATACACAGGATCACCTCACACATCTGATCTCCAGTCTGACGTCTGTTAACATAAATGCTCAGCAGCGTTAGCATGTAGAAGTATGTTGGTTGCGTTTAGTGCAATACTCAATTCTACATCTGAGAGATTTCTCACAAATGTTAAGCCTCTGGGTGTATTTGAGTAACAGACACTCCATAACAGTGCTTTAAGGGTTGCTCATACAGATTACACTACCAGTCAAATGTTTTGGGAAAGGAAGATTTTTATTGTTTTTTAAAGGGGTCATCAGATGCCCATTTTCCACAAGTTATGATTCTTTTGGGTCTTAATAAAAAGTCTATAATATACTTCGGTTAAAAATTCTCAATGGTTGTGTAAAACAACACCCTTTTTACCTTGTCAAAATCAGCTCTGCAAAAATCATCCCATTCTGAGGGACTGTTCCTTTAAATGCAAATGAGCTCTGCTCGCCCCGCCCCTCTCTTCTCTCTGTGGCGCGACGAGCTGTGCTCGGAGAGATTGTTTACTTTAGCCGTGAAACTTGCTAACTAGCAGGTTATTAGGAAAGGTGATTGCAGAGATTCATAAAAACAAACCCTTATACTCACTTCTGCTGTAGGTGAAGCTGGATCACGAATGATTTACGCGAACATAGACGCATTTATGTAGATCAGGAGGCGCATGCCCTTCACAAACAAATGTAATCCACTGCATCTTCAGTGGCTCAGATGTTGGGAGTAAAAAAGACAACCACTATGTTCATTATTACATTCAGCAACACAACACCTCAATCACTCAGTCAGAGATATTCTTGTCTACTTTCTATTCATCAAAGAAACCTGAAAAATTCTACTCAGCTGTTTTCAACATAATAATAATAAATGTTTTTTGAGGAAATCAGAATGATTTCTGAATAATCATATGACTGGAGTAATCATGCTAAAATAAAGGAATAAATTATATTTTAAAACATATTCAAATAGAAAACCATTATTTTAAACAGTAAAAATTTTTTACAATTTTACTGTTTTTGCTGTACTTTGGATCAAATAAATACAGGCTTGGTGAGTAGAGACTTAAAAATTTTACTGTTCAAAAACTTTTGACTGGCATCTCAAAATATGTTTGAACTTTATACAGTCTCTGTATAAACAATAAAAACGATATGAGATACATGTCCAGAGCATGTTTAAAGATGCACAGATGAAGGTAAATATATACAAATGAATGAAACCTGCATTTACAGTAAATGCACATTTAATGCAAAGCATGAAGGATGCTTTTAAAAACAGAAACATGAAACCTGTCTTTCTGTTCAAGTACTTCTGTGCACAGCATGCATATGCAGTTATGTCACATCATATTGTTGGCTTTTTGACAAATGTCTTTTATTGCTTGCTTTGGACAAAAAGCGTCTGCTAGATGCATACATATAAATGTGTTTCACAGAGCTGAGAGCACTTTACTAAACTACTGGTATCTGAAAGCATAAAACACATTATTTATCCAAAATAAGATGGATTATACAAAAAGCATGCTATTTTTTATTTAGTAGATATTTTATGTAAGTTTACACACAGTCCACAAGACAAAATAATAGCCGAATTAAAAAAAAGCATGGCCCCGTTCAGTTTACATGCACTTGATTCTCAATACTGTGTCGTTACCTAGATGATCCACTAGTATGTTTTTGTTTCGTAATGATTGTTCATGAGTCTTTTGCTTGTCCTAAACAGTTAAACTGCCTGCTGTTCTTCAGAAAATTGTTTGGTTTTCCGGCATCTTTTACATATTTGAACCTGTAAGAATTTGAGATCCAACTTTTCACAATGAGAATAACTCAGGGACTCGTACATAACTATTACAAAAGATTCAAACATTTACTGATGGGGGGGGGGGGTGAAAACTTTTGAACATGATGAAGATGTGTAATTTCTTCTTATTTTGTTTAAAAAGCATATTTTTTTCTATTTAGTACTCCCCTTCAGAAGATACCTGCATGTTTCCCAGTAGACAAAATAAGCACAATTTACCCTAATCTTCAAATTCAAAAAGTTTGACCCCCCCACAATCGTATGTGAAATATCTTTTCGAGACAGTACTAAATAAATAAATAACATGCATTTTGTATCGTCCGTCTTATTTAAGACTTTTAAACATTTAAACTTTTGACCACAACTGTATAAGTCATTTACTCTAAAATTCACACACACACAGAGCATTAAATCACGCAATGTTCCTGCACCATTATGACTTTTCTTTGAGATCATACACTGCCAAATTGTTTTAACCTGATCCTCAAACACGCTGAAAGAGGAAGTCGTGTTAACGCCGTATTATTCACATTAGTAATTCAGTCTAAAGAGGCAGATTCCAACCGTTTCCCCTCAGACTCGCCTGAAACTGGGCCAAGTCAAGGTTAGCCGTTAAGCTGGGGAAACTCAAGCAGTGTAGCCTGAGAGCCTTTACTATAAGTAGAGCCATAGGCAACAAGGTTTTGATCTGGTGAGATATATTCTAGATGCATTAACACAAAGCTGTTGAGAGAGAGGCTTACGACGAGATCTTTAACTCCAGCGGTCCGAGCTGACAGATGTGCCATATCCTTCTTCATACGCAACACGCGGCTGCTCTTGCCAAGTCTAGCTGTAGGTCAGCACTCTCTCATTCGCTTTTTGCACTCCTCTCCGTCCTTTTTTCGACGGTGTGGGTTACGATATGTGTGAAGCTCCAGTCGAGCATGAAAGTCATGTTCTGTGAGATAGAGGGAGGCCTCGGGCTTTGGCACCGTGGCTCTAGAACTGCCAAAACCTCCACACCCTCAGTGGGACGACCACAGCACCGACCCGCTGCTGACACGCACACATGACGGCCCAGAACCGGCTGCTGAAAAAATGCTAATGTGCTAAAAAGTCATCAGGGTAACTTGTTCCAGAGAAGTTGTGTTTGATTTCACTCGCTTTTCTGCACAAATTGAGCAGCTCACATTCGATATTTACTCTTTCAGACCTTTGATTCATTTTGCATTGCACTTTAACAAGACTGAGCTGCTGCAAAATGTTTCACAGAGCTGGAAGCACTTGAAAGTGTAAGCAGATTAGCCAAGAAATATTTAATAAAATAAACCGGAAGAACTTTCTACAGGTTAAGAGGTTAAAAAAATGTCTTGGGTCATTCAGTGTCAAATCAACCACATTTCAGAAACGTCCCCGGCTCAAATTGTAGATTTTGTTAATATTTTTCCTGAAGAAAGACAAACAAAAATAGTGATGAAAGCCAAAATATTAAACATCACAGATTAATATTAACTGAGTAATCCACTATTTTGTAGAGGGGTGTCAAAATGACAATTTCACCTAGATTCGGAGCCACATTACAGAGGGGTAAAAATGACTTTAGAAACATTTCAGGGTAATTATAAGAGTTTAGCAATCTGTGTTGCATTATATGCAAATGGTGACCATTCAAAAATGGGAAAAAGCCCTTTTCAAGTTCTCTTCTCCAAAGTTTGCATGCTTGTAACTGAAGAAGTATTAAAGATATCTCAATATCTTTATCGATTTTAGGTCTTAACAAACCTTCCTTTTGGCATCTTCATTTTTAAGGTCCTGTATGGTTCAGTTCCAGAGATATTGAGATCTCAATATGGCTCCAAAAGTAAACTTGTACACATTTTCGGTAGTCAAAAACCAAATGTATGTCACTCTGCATACAAATGACACTTTTTTCTTTTAAAGACAACATTGTCTGAAGAACAAGTAATATTGAAACTAGAAACGTATCTTTTTTGCATGTCTGTAACTCAAGAAATATTAAAAGATATCTCAATAACAAGCTTTTCTTTTGGTATCTTAATTTTTAAGGCCTTGTATGGTTCAATCCCAGAGATATGGGGAGCCCAATGCGATTTGGTGTCCAAATTGCTAAATATTACCCATTTTCAATACTCGGAAACCAAATGTGGGTTATTTTGCATACAGCTGATACTTATTGTATTTAGAAAACAATATCTGAAGAAAAAATAATATTAAAAGTAGAAATGTATCTTGTTTTTCTCTATCAAAACAACCGCATAGAACACACCTGGGTGCCAAAAAAAAAAAAAAAAAAAAAAAAAAATTCCTTTTCCAAAGTTTGCATGCCATACGTGTATTTGTTGAGAAATTCTTAATTGTTTTTTTAGTCAAGAAGTTAAGAAAGTTCTCAATATAAATTCTAAGAAGTTTGTAAGAACGTCCTTAAAAACAGTTCTCTAGAAATTCTTACATATTTTTGTAAAAGCATCTATTTTCTGTGTTTACTCTTATATATGCTAAATGCTTTTGAATATAAGGTAATTACAAAATGAAAAACAGGAGCCTACTCAAGTGATTTTTGCATAATTGTTGCTGAATTTTGAAAAGCAGAAACCTGCTTCATGCATAATCATGTCAGATCATCTTAAATATTTAAATTCTTATATATAGATATATAAGTTTAAAGACAAAGATTTCTATATTAAACAAGTTAATATAGAAATTTAACAGATTAAATAGTGCATTTAGTCCATAGTGCATTTCTTAAAAAATTCTTAAATATTATCCTAAAAGCAGTGAAATTTTCTTAAAAATAAGTAAGTTAAGACATTTTGTAATATAAATTCTAAAAAATTTGTAAAATGTTTCTAAGTGCATTTCTTAAAAAAGAAAAAAAGCTAAGCTTGTAAAAATGTTCCTAAATGTAATATTTCCTTAAATGTGCTAAATACTTTAGAAAATTAGGCTGAAATTAGAAATTGTACATTGTAAATGTACCTATTTGAGTGGTTTTCGTATAATTGTTAGTGAATTTTGAAATTAGCCAAAAGCAGAAAGCAAACAAGGTTCTTCACACATAATGACGTCAGATCATTGTTTACATTATTGATGAATGGTGTCATATCAGAACACAGTTGAGCAGCTCATATTCAATATTCACTCTCTTAGATCTTTGCATTCATTTAACATGGGACTTTAACAAGCCTGAGTTATCACATCCTCCGATGCACACATACACACAAACATGATGCTAGAGCAACAGCATTTTTTGTGAGAATAAAACAGCCAGCAAAAGCCCTCTCCTCCACCCACAACCTGTGGGAAGGCCAATCCGGGGCTATTGTTGGCCGTCGTCCTATCATTAGCACTAACCTTGAGTCCTGGCTGCGAGCTGTAATCTGAACAGAGCCATGCGGGAGTCAGAGGCTGCCTGCAGTGAATTATTAATGAACAGCATCAGGTCGCTCTCCCTTCTTGCTCTTCAGGAAACTGGGTGCTGCTTGCAGGCATTCTAAAGTCACACACACACACACACACCTATCAAGGTAAAACGGATCATCCAGGTCTGGCCTAGCACAGCTTAGTTAACCAAATTACAATCGATACTCGGATATGATTCATCCGACCCTCCTACTCGTGATGCATTAAACAATATGAGAGAAAAATAAATGGCACAAAAGTAGAACAGTCTAATACGCGTTCGTTAAGATGAGCTCCATCAGCTCAGACGCTCGGGACGATCTGTCGAAAATCGACTAATGAGAACGATATGGTGAGGTGGAGCAGTTATAATGAGAAATAACAAGGAAGAGGCTAAATTGTGGCCAGAGAGCTGGAATTATGTGAAATTAAGATAAATGTGGAGGACTATTAAAGCAGATGTTTTGGATCTAATGCAAATGTCTGGCCAACATGTGCTTATACACAGTGCTTCGACAGGCTCTTATGCTTTGAAGAGCTCACAGTAAATAATAAAGAGACCATGAATGTCACATACCTTCAGCAAGTCTGTTGGATTCACCTGTTGAATTAAAAATAGAAACAGTCAAATCTGAATACAGCTTTATAATGACAGAGAAAAACATGCATGTCTGAATGATACAGAGCTCAAAAGTGAGTTCCCACTTTTTCAGTGGCCCTGAAAAAGTGTGGCCTTTTTCATTTATTTTCTCCAAAGCGATTTTAAAAAATATTCTTTAACAAAGATTTGTAGTCATGAACCGAACCAAACCAACTTCAACTGCAAAACAACAAACAACTGAGAACACACACAAACATACACTACTGTTCAAAAAAGTTTAAATCTGTCTCTTCTGCTCACAAAGGCTACATTTATTTGATCAAAACAGTATTATGAAATATTATTATGATTCAAAACAACTGTTTTTTATTTGAATATATTTAAAAATGTATTCTTGTGATCAAAGCTGAATTTTCAGCATCATTACTCCAGTCTTCAGTGTCACATGATCCTTCAGAAATCATTCTAATATGCTGATTTGATGATCAACAAACATTTCTGATTATTATCAATGTTGAAAACAGTTGTGCAATGAATAGAAAGTTCAAAAGAATGGCATTTATTTGAAACAGAAATCTGTTGTAACATTTTGATCAATTTAATGTATTCTTGCTAAATAAAAGTGTGACTGACTGCTGCGCTCTATTATAGATAGACAGACTGATGATTTTTTTTATATATATATATATATGAATTTTGTTGGATTCTTGCGACAGCAGATGTCAATATCAGCAGCAGTTGCCGTAAGGGTCTGTAAGGGCCGTGCCACATTTTCATCTAGAATACTAGCCACACTTTTCAAATGTCTGCAGTATCACAGATCGCCTGCCACAAATACCCGCGTGACTGTTTGACAGATGACAAATGTTTCTGTTTGCTATCAGAAGGCCGCTCTGGTGCTGTACGGGTAATACTGACAGACATTATGAGCAGCAGGAGCACCTGCTGATTTAAATACAGGAAATGCTCAGGGCTCAATTACCGTCTCCTCCCGACAGCAGGTGGCATAATTGAACGAGACACCAGAAAGGTGTGTGTGTGTGTGTTTGCTGAGGAATGAGATTACTACAACACAGTTTAACACACACACACAGCTTGTAAAACAATTTATAGCCATACAAGCCAATACTGCTACATGCTGTATTTCTGTGCATTTGACAAATAAACCTTGGATTGACTTTACATTAAAAATTAAGAAACAAAATTGAGAAAATAGCATTTTGATGAAATTCATCAATAATAATAATAAAAAGCCCCTTACAGAGCCTGTATCCACATAAAAAAAAAAAAAAAAAAAAAAAAAATCCAATTGGTCAACCACAAAACCTCATATATAACTTATAACATACATAAACATACATAAACACATAGTTATATTAACATAAAACAAAATTACACTACCAGTCAAGTTTTTGGACAGTAAGATTTTCAATGTTTTTTAAAGAAGTCTCTTCTGCTCACCAAGCCTGCGTTTGTTTCATCCAAAATACAGCAAAAACAGTAAAAATCTGAAATATTTTTACTTTTTAAAATAACTGTTTTCTATTTGATTAAATTTTAAAATGTGATTTATTCCTGTGATTTCAAAGCTGATTTTTTAGCATCATTACTCCAGTCACATGATCCTATAGAAATCATTCTAATATTCTGATTTGCTGCTAAAAAAATATATTATTATTATTATTATTATTATTACTTTGAAAACAGCTGAGTTTTCAACGTAAGTTTGATAAATAGAAAGTTCAGAACAGCATTTATCTCAAATAGAAATCTTTTGTAACATTATAAATGTCTTTATCATCACTTTTCATCACTTTAAAGCATCTTTGCTAAATAAAAGTATTAATTTCTACAACTTCTTTCCTACCCCAAAAATTATACTGACTCCAAGCTTTTGAATGGTATAGTGTATAATGTTACAAAAGCTTTTTATTTTAGATAAATGCTGATCCTTAAATATTTCTATTCATCAAAGAATCCTGAACAAACGTACTCAACTGTTTTAAATATTGATAATAATAGAAAAAATGTTTCTTGAGCAGCAAATCAGAATATAAGAATAATTTCTGAAGCATCATGTGACACCAAAGACTGGAGTAATGATGATGAAAAGCTTTGGATCATAGGAATAAATTACATTTTTAAATATATTCAATTAGAAAACTTATTTTAAATAGTAAAAATATTTCACAATATTACTGCTTTTGCTGTATTTTGGATCAACGACTTTTGACTGGTTGTGTATATATATATTTTAAAATTACAGTACATATAATTTTTGTTTTTGTCTATAAACCTTTGTTTCTCTCCCTATAAACTATATAAATTCTATGTAAATGTAAATAAACTATATACAAACTGTATGCATATGTTAGTATGCAATGTACACTCTTAAAAAAAAAAAAAGGTACAAATGCTGTCACTGGGGTGGTACCTTTTCAAAAGGTACCTAAAGTGTACATATGAATACCTAAAAGTGTACTATTTGACTTCTGTGGAAAAAGGAAAGAGACTATTTGTATTATCAGTTATAATCAGAACTGAGAAGTGAAATGAGAACTGAACTTTTCAACTTTAGTCAGTATGACTGGTGCCATATCTTCTGAAGCCATGTGACTGTTTGTTTAACCGAAGATGTGTAAATGATGACAGAACCTCATTTTCCAGTGAACAGCACTTCATTTTAAGAGCGTCAGATCAGGTAGAAATAGCTTCTTAAAGTAACTACTGCACAGTTTCACTTTAACAGTGTACAGACAGTCAATAGATGCACTTCAATAAGTCCTATTTGAAGAAAAGTATTTGTGTCTCTCTTTATTCCTCAGTGTGGTTCAGTGTGTGTGTGTGACAGGCTGTGTGATTAGATAAGTCTTGCATGAGCTGCTTTAAGCTCAGTCACTGGACCCGTCCGTATCCTCTGAGCTGGCCTGTGCCCTCTGAGACTGTATACATCCTACCAACCTTCTCCAGCTCCTGACCAGCATACCAAATCACACACACAAGTGGCAAGTCAGAAAAGACTCTACAAACCTTTACACATCACATCATGTGGCTCTGCTTCTGCTCTGAAATCAAACATTAAAGTCAACATGAAACGGCGTTCGCTACCTACTTAACTTCCTTAATGTGATGCATTTCTAAAATCAGTATTGACACAGTGAAAACAAATACATGTTACCATAGTTAGAGGGGTTTAAGGGGTCTTGAGCAGATAGTCCACCACAGTACTAAACCAAAGAAAAAAATGTCAGTATTAATTTATAAAAAAAGACAATATTCATTTATAAAAGTACATCAGTAACACTTATCTCAGTGGCCTTGCACTATAAATATCACAACAAACTATTGAAATACAGCAGTATGTTGTACAGCCCTTTTTCTTTTAAACAGAAAATGAATAAACTAATAAATACATTTTTTTAAATTGCATGGTATTAACAACATACTCAAGTACTGTAAACATATCATATACTTTCCTTAAGATACGTACAACAAAGTGCAAGACAATTCCATAATAATAATAATAATAATAATAATAATGTAAAATATACAATTTCAAAGTCAGTAATTTTTTAAATTAAAGATTTCAGATAAGATTTCTTTTGAACTTTCTGTTAATCTTGAAAAAAAGGATTTTGCAACAAGTTTTATCATAATATTTACTATAACAGAAAACAGTTATTTTAATCCTAGTAAAAAAGTAATAGATTTAAAACAATGACAGAAAGTTCATTTTAAGGGTAACTTACAAAAACTTATAATATAATATAATATAATACAATATAATATAATATAATATAATATTTTAATTAAAATAGATTTTTAAAAACAAATAAAGAACAGCTTACTGATATAAAAATTGTAATTAAACTTTATTTGGAGTACTACTTATGCACAATGCACATTTCTTACTACTAAGCCTAAAATATGTTTTAATGTCACTGTGGATGAGGATTGCATGATCTTTAAATATTTTGCATTTAAAGACCAATATTATTTAAAGTGTACCTAAAGTAAACTTGCAATAGATACACTTCAGCACAATCAAATATACTTAAATATATCTTTAGTTGGACTTCAGCACTACTTCCGCACAATTAAAGTGCATTAAGTACAAAATGTAAACAAAATATACCAATTTAATATGCTGAAAGTACAACTGCAGGGTATTTTTAAGTACATAATATGTAAATGTATTTGTAGTTGCTTAGCATGAATTTATTTTAACTACAGTTATTTGTCACTAGGGAATTACTGTTTTTACTGTATTTTTCCATCAATTAATTGCAGACTAGACTATTAAAAATTGCTTCAAAGACTTTTCATTGTCCTGTGACAGGAGATTAGACTACTGCTTGACGTTATTTATTAGTTAGATATCATAAAGACTATAAACCTATAGTCTAAATTATAGTTTAACAAAAGATTATAAAGACAAATATTTTTACATGTCTGACGTTTCTGAACTGTCCATTTTGATTTCATGTTGTCGTCTCACTGAAGGTAAACACAAAACGAGTTATTAGAATGAAACTAGGCCTTTCACTCACACTGGATTCATGTTGCAAACACACTAGAGTAAACGCTCCCCCACTGTTGAATCGCTTCCATTGTGTATCCGACTGTGTAAACTGCAGCAAAGTCTCTGCTGTTAGTGTGTACAATAAAAAACTGCTGCATACACAACAATAGGAACAATAGTGCAGGACGGCGTATGTGTTTGCTCAGCATATTAAGATGATGCTGCTTTAGAAGAAGAGCACACAATGCTTTAATCACATGTACACTTAAACAAAAGGAACGTATCAAGCGGAGGAACGAGCGAGGCTTTAATTGGGTGTTTACGTGGTTCAGACTCTGGGTAGTCGCAGAATTAGTAATGAATGGCGACACGGTAATAATCATGGTAAGAAATTACATTCCTCTGAGGTTAAGAGACGGCAAAGAAACGAATGAATAAACCAACCGCTTAAAGCACAAAACAACTATTAAAGGAGTGTTTCACACAAACACACACACAAAAACATTTACTCACACTCATATTGTTCCAAAAGCTGTATGCATTACTTCTGTGAAACACGAAAAGAAGATACTTTGAGAAATTTCAGAAATATATTTGTCTATTTAATGGACGTAAACGGTAACTGTCTTGGTAATGTCAATGTTCTTTAAAATATCTTTTGTGCTTTACAGAAGAATGTAAATCATATAGGTTTTGCAGAAAATGAGAGTGAATAAACGATTGCAGAGTTTTTAAGTGCCTCCAAAAATAATAACGCACTTATATATAGTATATAATATAAAAGGCATTTATGAATAATATATACATAGAAAGAGAGAGCGTGAAATACTACAAATAATATGAAAAATACTAATATTTTATAAAGTGTTGAAAAGGGGCATGAGGGTGAATAAACAATAACAAAGTTCATTTTTAAGGGTCACTTATATATATATATATATATATATATATATATATATATAATTTAAAACAAATAATAAAGATAGTATTTAAATAAAATCTATTTTTAAAAAATATTTTGAACTATCAATAAGAAAAATTACAGTAAGGTGAATAAACAATGACAGAAAGTTTATTTTTAAAAGTCACTAAAAAATCGAATTGAATCTAATCTCTAATATTTAAAAATAAATAATATTTTAAATAAAATATTTATATATTCATATTTTTGAGTTATCAGTGTAGAAAAGGGACATGAAGATAAATAAACAAATGGCAAAGTTAATTTTTAAGGGTCACTTATAAAAAAACAATTTAATATAATATAATATAATATAATATAATATATACAAATAATACAAATAATACACATAATATTTAAAATAAAATATTTTTAAATATATTTTTGAGCTATCAGTGTAGAAAAGGGACATGAGGGTGAATAAACAATGACAGAAAGTTCATTTTTAAGCGTCACTTATAATAACATTACATATTATATTATAATATAATATAATACAAATAGTATTTTAATAAAATATATTTTTAAAAATATAATGTAGAAAAATGACAGGAAGGTGAATAAACAATGCCAGAAAGTTAATTTTTAAAGGTCACAAAAAACCAAAAAACCAAAAAACAAACAAACAAACAAACAAACAAAAAAAACCCCCAAATCTAATCTAATATCTAATATTTAAAAATAACACAATTAATATTTTAAATAAAATATCTTTTTTAATATACGAGCTATATAATATAATATAATATAATATAATATAATATAATATAATATAATATAATATAATATAATATAATATAATATAATATAATTAAAAAATAATACACATAATATTTAATATTTAAAATAATATAAATTTTTAAATATATTTTTGAGCTATCAGTAAAAAGGAACATGAGGGTAAATAAACTGACAAAATTTATTTTAAGGGTCGCTTATAAAAAAAAAAAACATAATATAATATAATATAATATATTTAAAAGATAATAAAAATTATATTTTAAATAAAATATATTTTTAAATATAATATTTTTGCACAATCTGTGTAGAAAAGGGACATGAGGGTGAATAAAATTTTAATTTACATGGGTCTCCAAAAATAATTAGACACAGAAAATCTAATATTTAATATAACGCATACAAAAATATTTCAAATACAATTTATTTGTACTTTTTAAATATATTATTTTTGACTAATCAATGTGTCTTTACACAGAGGTTATTAGCGTTTGCAATTAAATTCTACGAATATCCTGTGAACCTGAATGACTCAAATGAATGGCGAGCATTTACGGCATGAATCTGTAGAGCTGAAGCGTGCATTGGGATTCGCCACGGGGACGGATGCTGTCACCGTGGCCCATTTTTCACTGCATCATCAAAAAAAGTATCAGAACCTTTGTCGGCAAAAGACAAGCTTGCACCGTCATCAGATTTGTTGCTATGCGAATGAGTCTTTGTTCACACGGGCTCCATTTTGCTTATCCTTTCAAAACATCCTGGATACACAAGAGAGAGAGAGAAAGAGCGAAAGAAAGGCGGTGGTTACGCTACACACCAGAAAGTGTTTGCTGATATGACAAGCTCCTACATACGCAGAGAGCTTGTTCAAATTAAGCTCCGGCTGTTTATCATTCCTCAAGCGGCGGATCATCAGAAAGCGTTTACCTTCAATCTACGGCATTTCCATAGCAGCGTCTTCGTGTTTACGTGTGATTTCCGTAGGGAGACCTACAGTACGCATCAGAATCGTCGCTCTGTTATGTAACAGTGTCTTGTTTATTGTAGTTGGACAGTCGACGGAGGTGCAAACGAAAACATGCAGCCCTGAGCTACTCCGAAAATCATTTCAACCTTTTGAATCAACCCCTCAATTTAGCAAATTAAGGCTCTCAGCCAAAGCGGGCCCTGTAAATGTATTCACTGGTAATGTGCCAATGCAGCTCAGGGAATTAACTTAATCATCTCCTTCATTTACAAAGCCAAGAGGGCAATTACTGCCGTATAGACGGCTGGTTGAAGCAATAAAGCAATGGATCATTCTGCTATCACTCATTTTAAACTGCATGGCAATTTGCAAACATTAATTACATTTTGGTAATTGAGCAATTAGTCCAATCGCTCTGTTGTGGGGACGAGCTTGTGTGTTTGTCCCTGAGTTTTCAGTGTGACAAATATACTTCCTAATTTGTAGGTGGAGCGTGGTTGTAATGTAATAAAGACATTGTGTATCTTAGAAATCTATTATTTAGCTTGACTGGGGTGGTATATTCTACGTCAGATGACCCATCCCTAAATGCTTACAGTGTATGAACAAAACAAACCGTGACCTGTCTTTTCCAGTCTAGGTGAGCAGCTCTTAGTCAGAATTCAGTGTAGTGTAGATCAGATTTTATGATGTTTAGTCAAAGTTCTGGTTAAGTGAGGATAGGAGGTTTATAGTACCTGGAAAGAGCCATCCGGTTGCATTCCCATTCATCTCAATGACAGTTGCTCGGCTGCTGCAAGATCTCTGCCCTGGAGAAAGTCACACAGGGAAAATATTTCAAGTCACTTTTAAGTGTCTCCAAAAAGAATCAAGCACTTATAATATAATTTTAAATAAAATATTTATATATTAATATTTTTGAGTTGTCAGTGTAGAAAAGGGACATGAAGGTGAATAAACAAATGACAAACTTCATTTTTAAGGGTCACTTATAAAAAAACAATTGAATAATATAATATAATACAATATAATTGTATTATATTGTCATTCAAAACAGTTTTAATTCATAATTTATAACAAACTGTTCTAGACAAATCACAAGCATAAAAGATGTTTATGTTTGGTAGGTGATATAATATAAATAATTTTATGTAATATTTCTCACTATACAGAACAGTTCTTTTTAGCAATTAAAAGCATGTATTTTTTGTCATTCAAAACTTTATAATTTATTCATTATAATTTATAACAAACTATTCTAGAAAAACCATAAGCATAAAATATGTTTTGACCATACAGAACAATTAGCAGCAATTAAAAACATAAACGTTTCTAGGCAAACAATAACAATAAAAGTTGTTGACTGATGGTTCTGAAAAAAATACAATATAATATAATATAATATAATATAATATAATATAACATAACATAACATAACATAATATAATATAATATAATATAATATAATATAATATAATATAATATAATATAATATAATATAATATAATATAATATAATAATACAATATATGTAATTTTTTGTAAAAATGTTTTTTTTTTTTTTTTTTTTATTATTTATAATGTATAACAAACTGCTCTAGACAAACCATAAACATAAAAGATGTTAACTGATGGTAAATGATATAATATAAATAATTTTATTTCATATTTTGCACCAGACAGAACAGCTTTTTAGCCATTAAAAACATAAACCTTTCTAGGCAAACAATAAGAATAAAAGTCGTTAACATGCTTCGGGAAAAGTAAAATAAGATAAAACTAAATTAAATTAAATAAACAGTTCTAATAAACCTTTCTAGGCAAACCATAAGAATAAAAGCTGTTAACTGATGTTTCTGTAAAAATAATATAATATAATATAATATAATATAATATAATATAATATAATATAATATAATATAATTATATATATATATAAGTTAACATTAATATAACTTAATAACTTATAGTTAATATATAAGTTAACATTAACTATATTCTGTTTTTATATAACATTTTCACCATAGGCCTTTTTTTTTTTTACTTTTAAACTTTTAAACAATTTAAAACGTAAACCTTTCTAGACAAACCACAAACATATAGGTTGTTAACTTGTGGTATATGCTTCTGTAAAAAACACAATATAATTAATATAATATATTTTCATGAGCTTTTTATTATTCAAATGAACATTCATTAAATTAATATAATGTATAATTGAATATAATATATCATGCAAAGATCGCTGACATTATTATTAAATATTATGTTTAATATTTATTTAACATGCATAAATTACAATATTATTATTTATTAATAATTAATATAAATAATATAAATGAATCAAATAAATAATATAAATAACATTGTACAGAACTGTTTTTTTAGCTATTAAAATGTAAATCTTTCTAGACAGACCTACCAAAAACATAAAAGTTCTTAACTTATGGCACATGCTTTTAAAAAAAACATAAATCAATAAGATTAAATTTTTTGAATTCATATTTTCAAAACATGTTTAAAAAATGGTCATATGTTGAGTGACAAATTACAATTCCAACAGCAAACAATAAAACCACATCATATTTTTATTATTATTATTTTGTAAACATTTAATTAATTATTAGCATTTTTGATAATGTTGGTTTACACTACACCTTAACTGTGGTACATTCACTGTAAAACAGTCTCTCGTGGCTTAACGCTGCACTGTGTGTGTGTGTGTGTGTGTCACAGCACAGCGTCTCTAACAGCCCTGCTCTAATGAGCACTGATAGGCAATAAAGGATGGGGGCGGGGCAATGCTAATCTAGGTCATTGCATATGTAAATGCACAGCTGGCCTCTCTCTCACTGTAGTGGAGATGGAGTGTCTGCATGTCAGCCGATATTAGCTCCAGAGAGGCAGGCATGCGGGCCGCAGGGTTACGGCAGTGGCAAACTGGCCCTGTGGTCTCATCGCAGAGAATTAACACCGCCACTAACGGTGTCAAAGCCAGACGCCGTCACTGAACCCACACCAACACCCACACCCACTTTCAGTGTCAACGACCGGCCCCGGGCGCAGCCTGATTGACAGGAGAATTTCATGATTATGTCACGACTGAACAGCATGTTTGTTCTATTCCCAAACCAGATGACCCTAAATAGACCGGATTTGAAGACATAAGCAGCAAAGATATGTGTGTAGAGAATTGCAAATCAGCAACGATTGAGGTTAGGGTGCTAACTTTGAAGGTAGCTGCCTATGTAGACAGCGACATGGCTGACGTGGGTTTTGAACAGAGCTCTCAACATTTGGCTAATAGGTTGCAAACATGCAGTCTCGCTGTATGTGCGTTTTTGAGTTACTGTAGCAAACCTCAGTACTCAAGGGGACGATAGAGTTTCCTTCAAATGCTGGTTGTTAAACTTTCTTTTTTGGGCCGCAGGGAGTGATGATGTCAAAAACAATATTGATGCTTACAGAGAGAAACCACAATATCATTACAGAGAGACCCGTAGGAAAGAAAAACCACAATGAGATCTAATTAATATCTTAATTGCTTCTCCTACCTGTATACAGCTTTGAGATTAAATAGATTGCAAATGGAGACTTGTCCCCTGCTTCTCAGATGTTTCTCCTGAGAAAAAGTCTCAATCCCACATGCATTCCCTTCATCGTTGCCTCCAATGTCTCAAACTGTGTTCAGAATTGTCAAGATACCAATGTCTGCAAAAATAAAAAATAAAAAATCAGAGACTGAATATTAGGGTTATTATAATTAAACCCAGGGTTATTATAACTAAAATTAAATTAAAACCATTACAAAACATTTTTTCATTATTGAAAATAAATGTTAAATTAAATAATATATAAAAACCTTTTTCTATTTCATCAAAACAAAAAAACAACACAAAAACTATCAAAATGGCAAAAAACAACAAAATACTCACTATAAAAAGACAAACAGCAAATAAATAATAAATAAATAAATAAATAAATAAATAAATAAATAAATAAGGTTTAAGGTTTATTTGGAGACTATTAATACAGTATATTGGACTTATTTTAGCCCATTAGGAAATATTTTTTTCTTGTACTTCACAAAAATCTTATAAGATTGAAAAGATTTTTTTAAATTACTTATTTTGCTGTTTATCTTTTCATGATGAGTATCTCTTTATATTATATCTATCTATCTATTTATCTATGTATATATATATATATATATATATATATATATGTATATATGCACAAACACACACAAATTTGTCATTTTATTTCAGTTTAACTTAATGTATAAACAGCAAACTAAAACTAAAGTAAGAATATACAAACTATATACACATTTAAAAAAGAAAAAAAAAACTACCAAAAATTGCAAAAAATTCACAACAAAATTACTAAAAAATAAAAATAATAATACACATTATCCTAAAACTAGATAAACAGCAAAAAAAGATTTTTTAGTGAACATTAATGAACTGAACTGAATTATTGAAATCATTTTTCTTCTACTTCACATTCATTTTGTAAGATTTATAGTTACAGAGAGAAACCACAATATCTTAATGTAAAAACAAATAAAACCTATTAATATACAAAAGCATTTCAGCATGTTGCCATAGCAACATTTGTAATTTTTTTAAATAAATAAATAAATAAATAAATAAAGTTTAAAGGGGTCATCGGATGCACATTTTCCACAAGTTGATATGATTCTTTAGGGTATTAATAAAAAATCTGTAATATACTTTGGTTAAAAACCTCTTAATGGTAGTGTAAAACAACACCCTTTTTACCTTGCCAAAATCAGCTCTGCAAAAATCATCCCATTCTGGTTGAGGCTGCTTTAAATGCAAATGAGCTCTGCTCGTGCCGCCCCTCTCTTCTCTCTGTGGAATGACGAGCCTGTTTACTTTAGCCGCATTAAGCCGTGTTTAGCCGCTAAACTTGCTAACTAGCACATTATTAGGAAAGGCAATCGCAAAGATTTATAAAAAAAACCCTTATATTCACTTGTGCTGTAAGTGAAGCTGGATCATGAATGATTGACGCGAACATAGCCGGATTTATGTAGATCGGGAGCCACATTCCCTTCACAAACAAATGTAATCCACTGCATCTTCAGCAGCTCAAATGTCGGGAGTAAATGACAACCACTACCTTCATTATTACATCCAGCAACACAAAACCTTAATTGCTCAATTCGTGTCTTACATCCCTGCTCCGGGATCAAAACATGGAAGTTGGACTGTTACAACTGATCAGAGGTAAGACGCTCATGTCAATCAACTATCATGGGAGTGGCCTCTGTCGGTGTGACGGCACAATGACAGGCATCTGAGAATGGCTCAATTCGAATTATTTTTACAGATTAATTAAAAACCACTGCATGGATTTTTACCATTACAGGGTACACTGTAAAAAAACAATTTGTTGAGTCAACTTAAAATAATTTGTAACCTGGCTGCCTTAAAATTTTAAGTTCAGTCAACTCAAAAAATGTATTCAACTTGAAATGTTAAATTATACTAAGTGACAACTTAGATATTTGAGTTGAATCAACTTAAACATTTAAGGCAGCTGGGTTACTTACCCATCTATTAAGTTTAGCAAACACAAATATCTAAGTTGTTACTTAGTCCAACTTAACATTTCAAGTTGACTTAACTTATTTTAGTTGACTGAACTTAAAATTTTAAGGCAGCAGGGTAACAAATTATTTTAAGCTGACTCAACAAATTGTGTTTTTTATTTTTTACAGTGTAGATTCGTACATACACTGCCAACACACATTAATGTTCAAACAACATGTAAAAGTGAACTTAGCATCCGATGAATCCTTTAAGATTTGTTTAGAGAATATTAATATACTGGATTTATTTTAGTTGACTAGGAAATATTTCTTCTTGTACTTGTAATATTTGTATTATTATTATTATTTTTGCTGTTCATCTTTTCATTATGAGTACCTTTTTTATAATATATATTTAATTTTTATATATATATATATATATACACACATAATTTTTTTAATTTTATTTCAGTTCAACTTCATGTATAAACAGCAAACTAAAACCAAAATAAAAACAAAAACTATATACACATATTAAAAAAAACTACCAAAAATGGCAAAAAAAATAAATTCACAACAAAATTATAAAAATAAAAAATAATACTCATTCTAAAACTAAACGGCAAAATGAAAAAAAAAAAATATTGAATATATTAAATGAATTTTCTTCTACTTCACAATAATCTTGTAAGATTTATTAGTTATCTTAATGTAAAAACACATAAAACATATTTATTAATATACAAAAGCATTTCAGCATGTTGCCAAAGCAACATTTGTATTTTTTTTAGGTTACACTGAAGTACTGAAATAATTTAAACTTAAAAAACAAACAAACAAACAAAAAAACTATATTTTAATCAATGACTAAAAAAAGTCATGTTACATTACAGAGTCTATATTTTTATCTGGAATGTTCAGAGAAACATCTGAGACGAAGCTGACGCTTCAAACATAAATGAGATCTCCTGAGCCATGAAAGAGCAACCTCTGAGCAATACATGTGAAGACAGACAGACAGAGAGAGCAGCGGTGCCAGTATGTGCACAGATTGTAAACTTTGATACAGTCCCATGGTGAGAGACAGAAGAGGAAAAGAAAGAGCGACAGATGGGCGATCTCTCAGTAACTCAGCGCTGACCTTTTCCTCTGATAACACATTACAACAGTACAACGGCGCGCGCACACACTCGCGCAGGAGATGTGAGCAAAGGTCAGCATCAATCATGGATGGTGCGAGCGCGTGCGCGTTCCGCGGCTCAGCTCTGACACGCTGTCATGTAGCCACACGTGAGGCCGTGTCAGGGGCTTCTTGGTTAGTTTGTCTTTTTTCGCACGATTTCCATACGGACTGTCACGCTCTGAGTCGCGCGAGGACGCCACGATTTTGGAGAAAGAGCATTCGGGCTGCGGGTGGAAAGGTGACATTCAAAAATACAAGCCAAACTGTCCGTGTTTCCGTGTAAAGAGACAGACACGCGTTTGAGAGACACGTACGGACGAACGGTGTACGATGAGAGCGTTTCACAGAAGAATGTCAAAGATCGAAAGGAGACGAGGCGCGGGAAGGAAAAGAGAGCGAGAGGAGGAGAGTGTGTCAGTGTCAGGCCCTTGATGCGTCTGCCTGCTCTGTTCCTCTTTAATAACTTGTCAAATCAATAGCTCCCCGTCTGCTGCCCATCATGTCCGCGTGTGTGCGGGAAAGACAGGAAGAACGACAGGTCTACAGGAAGCTGAGCTTTACACACTGTGACATTTCCAGCGCTCACACATCAGCCGTCACCTCCGGATGCACGCTTGCCGCCGGTAAAGGAACGGTCCCGGCGGACGGACCGGTGGAAATATCAACGCTCTTGGAGCTGTGCTGCTGGGAACGAATCAGCAAACACAGAAAGATTATTTACATGCATGACATTTTCATGTGCGACTGGTCACCCTTTATGTTTTTAGTTTTAGCAACAACTGAGCAGATATGCAGATATGATATATTTACCACTGGTAGTAACATTTGTCTCCTGTGAACAACAGTGTTCAGATTTCAAAACCAGGGCCTCTTGTTGTAGCTTTAGTGTTTGACTGACAGGTAAGTAGGTGGTCCTTTGCTGTTTTCCAAATGCATCTGAAAAGACTCTTAAAGGAGTAGTTCACTTCCAGAACAAAATTTACAGATAATGTATTCACCCCGTTGTCATCCAAGATGTTCTTTCTTTCTTCAGTCGTATAGAAATTATGTTTTTTGAGGAAAACATTTCAGGATTTCTCTCCATATAGTGGACTTCAAAGATGCCCGTGAGTTTGAACATCCACAATGCAGTTTAAATGCAGCTTCAATGGGCTCTAAACAATCCTAGCCGAGGAAGAAGGGTCTTCTCTAGCGAAACGATCGGTCATTCTCAAAACAGTATATACTTTTTAACCTCCAATGCTCATCTTGTCTAGACATATCCTTTGTCACTGCAGAAGTCCCAGTGTTTACAAAGTGAAAATGCAGAGGTCAAACATTTTTTACATAAAAAAAGGTAAAACAGCGCTGTAGGATGATATTGAAGTTAGAGGAGAAAATGAGATGGGGAGTTTTTCGACATACAAATTGTATTGACCTGGATTACAGAGTATGCATGTGCATTGCGGAGCTAGACTAGACGAGCATTTGAGGTTAAAAAGTACATTTTTTTTTCACATTGTTTCGCTAGATAAGACACTTATTCCTCAGCTAGGATCGTTCAGAGCCCATTGAAATTGCATTTTGGACGCTCAAACTTGCAGGAACCATTTAAGTCCACTATATGGAGATAATTCCTGAAATGTTTTCCTTAAAAAACATAATTTCTTTACGACTGAAGAAAGAAAGGCATCGACATCTTGGATTACAATGGGGTGAGTACATTATCTGTCATTTTTTGTTCTGAAAATGAACTACTCCTTTAACATGTTCATTGAAGATTTTTTTTTTTTTTTTGTCTTTTAATCATTTTTAGGAATAAATAAAACAAATGCAATCCCATTGCTGAATCATATTATATTTTTAATAAATAACATTTTTTAAATTATTAAAAAATGTATTTATTTTTGTTACAATGTAACATTTTTTTCATTCTATATTCTATATAATATTAGACAAATAATAATATAATAATAATAAATAATAAAATAAAATACAGCATCTAAATAAAAACTTGTTCTTGGTTCCTAGTGCTGCAGAAAACCCAACAGTGTGATATATTACGGTGCAACTCAATCATACCACCAAAAAATAAAATAAAATAAAATATAAATATGCATGCAGCAATGAGATTAAATGGAGTCCAAATGGAGACTTGTCTCCTGCTTCTCAGATGTTTGTCACGTTTCCTCTAGGGTTCAGCATAAATCTCAGTAATGTCTCAAACTGTGCTCAGATTTGCCAAGATATCAAAGTCTGCAAAACAAAAGTCAGCCACCAAATATCTTAACATTGTACTAAAAATAAAAAACTAAATAATTTACTAGCCAAAATTGCATCACTTGATCACAGAGAACATAATTATCTATATGAATTCTTACTCCATTAGCATATGTTTTTCTTCCATCTTCCTAATTTATTACATTAAATACCTTAATGCAAATTAATGAATTAATGAATTAATTAAAAAGAAAAGGATGATCAGGTGAAGGCATGTAAGATAATAAAAAATAATAAATACAAAACACACAAAAAAACTTTGAATAGTACAAAAAAAAAAAAAAAAAAAATTATATCATTTACATTCTTGAACTATAAAAAGGACTCTTTCCCCCTCTCTCTTTCACCTGACCATCCTCATTCAATACATACACTCATGCCAAAACGTTGGAGGTGAGAATGATCTATGAAACTGTGAGAAAATCAATTTCAGCAAACCTGAAACACAAAATCGATTCTGTGCTCCCTGGCAGTAGAGGTCTTCACAGAGGACCCGGGACCCGTACGGTTTCGGGTCTATATTTTAAATGGTCAGCCGGGTCCAGGTCGGGTCCCAATCTATTACCTCGGGTCCCGGGTCTGTTTAACATTTGTGTGTAATACCCGAATCAATCAGAGAACACTGCACCCGCCAGTGATCAGTGTCGGTCAGCACTTGCGCATGTGTTTTGTAACTTGCAACTTGTAAAATTAGGATGAGAGAAGTGTGAGTGGGAAATAAGGTGGGAAAAAAAAAACATGCGTGACGCGAAGTTAATGTTAGTACTGCAAGCGGACAGTATCACGCTGTCTCATGTGAATTCCTACTTTAAGCTTCATAAGATTAACTAGGTGGAGCTTTAAGCATATGTTTTGTATTGTTTTCTTTTACTGAAGAAGAGCCTGTTATTAAACACGTACGATACCCACTTAAGACGGCTTTGTGTATACCCACTTCTAAATCCACTCTGATGTGCATCATTCAGTAGTGTCCTGCATTAGCCAAAATCATGACAGTCCACCACATATCATCTAATCCAATTGCACGTAAATAATGAAAGTACTCCATAAAAGCAAGACCGTGGCGCTGGTTTCCTTTGTATGATTGCGTTGGCGCCCGCTTCGCGACAGAAAGCATGTCAGGAGAGGTGTGCAGAGCGGTAACATGATAATTAATTGTTGATTACTAATTTGAATCAGTACATTATAATGAAAACAATACCTTAAATTAAGAGTATACCCACTTCTCTAGACACCACTACACCACTGCGCACGCAGTAAAGTGTAACGCACTTCTTGTTCTGTGCGTTTTTTTAAAAAAAAAAAAAAAAAACGCTCTGAGCTGGAACAATGAATAGATTAAGAAGGTTCTCTCACTCGGCAAGAGAGAGGAACAGCCTGACATGGACGGAAATGTTAACGTTAAGGAGGATTGATCGCAGTCAGGGCTACTAACAGTAGTTAAGCCAAAAAGTTTTTTTTCGCAACTTGTTTATTGACTAGTTAATAGCAGTTTGCTGTGCAATATTTGCCGACCGGGTGCAGTCAGGTCTGTCTCTTCCCGGCCGGGTTCGGGTCCAATTTACAAATAACGGTCGGGTCCAGGTAGTATATTTAAGGCATTTCTTGGGTCTGCACAAGTTATGTAGTTACATTAAAGAGGCTCAGATAGAATTTCTATGACTATTTCTGTAGAATGAGTGTACGGGATAGTTCACCCAAAAATCTGTCATTTACTCACCCTCAAGATGCTCCAGACCTGTCAAGTTTTTTTCTTCTGCTGAACACAAAAGAAGATATTTTGAAGAATGTTAGTAACCAAACAAACGACGCTGCATTAGAAACACCCTTGCATTAGTGTTAACTAGTTTTTTGTAACTTGAAAAGGTGATATAATATAAAGTATAGTGTACATAATTTCAAGGATTTATGATGCTGATGATTGTTAAAACACATCATCACAGTCTTGTGAAAAAGGTCCATATACAAATGTTAGGATTAGAAGACAATAGATTAGGAAGCAAGCTTTATGGAGTAGGAGACACGCAGAGAAGGCTTACAGTCCGGCCACAACCTGGTCAGTGCAGCATTTTTCCATCCCTGTTCAAAGATCCAGCAAGTTGAGCTCCAGAGGAGGAGGGATGGCCTGGGGCGCCGCCCCCAGCAGAGAGAGCCCGTGCTGGGCATCCCGCTCTGAGCCCCATGAGCTCTGAAGAAGAAAAGCCAGGGAACCATAACAATACCATTTTTCACCCTTTCCCTTCTTTTTTTAATGGCTAAGGTACAAAGGCATGCTTTGGTGTCAAACCGCTCTTTATTTATTTATTTTTTGGAAAATTTAGGAGCAACTTGGCCTCTCAGGAGTGCGAGTTTTGGCCGAGGCTACATTATTCTTTCTGTTTTTTTCCACCAGTGGCGGTTTTCATTAGCACTAAACGAAGGGCTTCATTACCAGTGTGTCCTCACTCAAACTGCCCCACCAAAAGGGCACGCGAGCAAATTTCGAAACCTAAATTAACTCCATGATGAAGGTCAAGAGCAGCAGATCTGTACGGAGGTACTTCTAATGATCACGTAGTATTGAAGACATATGTTTTCCTTCAGCGCGTGTTGGACTTTGGTGGGATGGCCTGGTTTTACACGAACACTTTGGCCTCTAAAGTCCAGCAGATAATGATGTTACTGATGGAACAAATAGATCACATCCCATAATGATGCCAGATAAATGACAAACTAAGGTATCCAAAGGAAACTAACAAGCCCACTTGTTTGTAGCGGCTGTTCTTTTCTTGGAACACCTTACATCGGTCTAAAAATTGCTTCTTGGTTCCTATTTTGCATTTGTTAGTTTCCCTAACAAAGTACCTTTAGTTGAAGAACTTTTATTATGCTGGGTCAAAGGGTGATAGGGGATACAACGTGTTCACATCTGATGCTGTCGACAAAATAATTATATTTTGCATGCAGTATCAGCAGAAGCCATATAGCTTGCCTGACCTATTTAAATTGGATAAAACTCAAATTATGAGCACATAAAACAATACATAAAAAATATTTTTCAATATATTTAAATATAAGCTTTCCATTTTCTAATTTTATTCATCTTTAAAAAATGAAATATGTTATGTCTGAGACCATCTTTACTCTGTTTTCTTTCTTAAGAACATTCTAGAACATCACTGGTTAATTTCAAAGAGCAAAACATTGCTATTTTTAAACTGATTGGCAGGTAAAGTCTCACACTAACAGCTAACAAACACACTCACGGTGTAGTACGGCAGGTGTTGTCTGTGGCCCTGCTCCATAATGTATGTGACATCGGGGGAGGCTGGGCAGTCATGTGTGTGAGCGGAGCGCAGGAACGGCTCACTGTCGGACACACATGTCAGGGCCGCCTCAACCTCGCCTCTCCACGGAGCAGCCCAACACACGCCTGACAAATCTGTACAAGCAGTCATCTGCTCACTCAGCTGCACACATACACATACACACACACACACACACACACTTATACAAAAAGCAAAAAACGCTGCTTCACAGCAAGAAAAGTCACAGCGATCAATAGCAGACTGTAGAAGATATGCCAAGTTCTCTGTTACTCCGTGCTTTATTACTTTGATTGAAGATGTTTTGTTTAATATACAGTAAAGCAATGTGCTAGCAATGCCAAAGTCATAGGTTCAACACCCAGGGAATGCATGAATTGATAAAATGTATTGTAGATGCAGTGTAAGTCGTTGTTTAAGCATCTGCCAAATGCATGAATGTAAATGTGAATCTGCTGAAGCAACCTTTAGATTATGCTTTTAAATATTAATGTTATTTTCTTATTCATTATAAGCTTAATAAGAAATTATCATTTTTTATTTTATTATGTGTAAATAAAATGAAAACTATTTTCAGCGTAATTATAACAGTGCAACTGATTTGCTGGTGATGATTGTTTAAAAAAAAACACTCAGTTACATAATTACTTGATTATATAAAGTTTTGCTCACTCTAACGCTAGAACGACTGATCGATGGACAGACGAACAGACAGACAGATAGATAACAACTGAATGATAGAACACAAAAGAACGATAGAATGATATAGATTGATCGATGGACAGACAGACAGACAACAACTGAACAACAGAATGCCTGACAGAACGAAAGAACGATAGACATAAAACAACAGATAGAACAACAGAACGACAGAATGATAGAACGATAGATAGATAGGTAGATAGATAGATAGATAGATAGATAGATAGACAGACAGATAACAGTTAAACAACAGATACAATGACAGAACATGATAGATAGGTGAACAGACATAAACAGAAAGAATGGTAGCTAGACAGGATGATAGATAGAATGACAGAACGACAGACAGACGACAGATATAACAATAGACAGACAGAGGCGATGACTGAACGACAGAGAGAGAGACAGACAGACAGGGAGACAGATAGCTGTAGATCTGTGGAGAGAGAAAGGCAGTGTTGGAGGTCTCTAGGGGCAGGATTATGTGTCTGTATGCCCCAGGCAGGGCTGTTCTGAGGGGGGATTAGGCCTCCAGACCTGCGCCCCGGCTGGATTACATCTCACTGCCTGCCTCTCCTGCTCTTTATGGAACAGCAGAGACTCAAGCTCTTCCTCTCCAACACACCACTGACACATCTGCATCTCATCTGCTGCGCCAATTACCCTGCGATACATGTGGAAAAACATGAGTTTATTTGATTAACTGAGCTGATGAGCTCCATGCTATTGATATCAAATATAACCGTTACAGCATTAAAAACCACAGTCATAGACGTACTATGTATTCATATATTCCGTTTTCCCCTTGCTCTCACCTCGCCAGTTCAACCGGACAAATTCCAACATTTCAGAGCAAGGAAATGTTAAGCTCAGTCCCTGGTGCAGCAATACTGGTCGAGCAGCATGAAGTGTGGCATATATTTGTCCTCGTGTCACTGATGGACCATGGCTGGATATTACTCAACTGTGCAGGTGAGTTAGCACAGATATTGTTAAAATTCTAAAGGTCAGTCCCAGAGCTGCTTGTTGCTGCTCGCCGTTCCACCCGAGTGAAGACGGAGTATCAACCATCAGCTTGTGTGATTTGCAAGTCTGCCAAGCTGCAAAGGTACCACTTTTACATCTGTGCATTTGAAGAACAGTCTTATATTTACAATCCCAGAATTCTGTGCAGGGAAGCTGGTAGCTGCACTGTTTTAAATACAAGATTTTTTAAAATTTGCTATTTAACTGACTGTAGGACCCAGTGAGTCGCATTGCTGTCAACACCCTTCTAAGGGAACATCTTAACTGCAATGGAACTGACTTGATTGATTTGTAAACTTCATGCAAACTGCATGAGATTTGACACACATTTGATTCCATTCAATTGAGAGCAGGGTTGATACAGTAAAGATAAATAAATAAATAAATAAATAAAACCATTAAAAAGCATACATAAAATAAAACAAATATCAACTGAAATAAAATAAAATATACAAAAAATGTATACTAATATATTCAGCTGCCTGACATGGCAACATTTCTCATTTTCATTTAGTTTAACTTGATGTACTAAAATAACTAAACCTGATGTAAAAATGTATAAAGACCTAGATGTATTTAAAAACAAACAAAAAAAGACAAAAGACAAAACTACAAAAATGTTAACTAAAATTAAGATAAAATTTTAACACTTTTATAATTGTTTTTAAATAATTTAAAAATTAAGAAATAATATTTAATTATTTTATAAAATAATTTAGGAATACAAAAACCCCAATAGCATCTCAATTATACTTTTCGGTAATTTATTAAATATTAGATTTATAATCAAATTATCCACCATCTTAATTTCAATGCATTGTGGGATTGATTTCATTGTTTTAGTTAAGGATAGCAATTCTGCATTTAATTTTAACCAACTCTTACTTTACCTTAGGTGTCCTGTTCTTTGTAACACCTATGATCCCTTAAATCCCTTAAAAAAGTCTTGATAGGCAGCTCACTAGGATTTGTAACAAAGTTATTATGTTTCAGGGAATATACCGATGCAAAAATATACATATCACACATACTTCCTGCCAGCTTATGATGTGGATCTCACAATAGCTACACAGTTAACTCGGTAACGCGCGTTTAATTGGCCATGTCTGAGAACGGAAACGTGTTTTACAGTATTGAATCTTGAAATAGAATAAATACACTTGGCATGCTCATTATTGTTAATCCTGAGAGGCTAGCGAGTGTGTGTGTGTGTGTGTGGTGGGATGTAGACAGTTGGCAAGCGTGTGCGCTGCAGCTTCTTAACAAGCCTGACACACACTCGTACACACTCACACACACACACTATGCTCTAACCCCACACACTGAGGGTCAGTGACCTGCATATATTAGGCGCACCATCAAATGCAAATGAGCCAGGCTGACTTGTCCTCTCCCCCTTCCTCTGCCATGCTGATCTCTGCTCAGCAGCTCCAAACACAATAATACTCTTAAACTCTTACTTTTCCCAATCTGGGTTTAAGCTTAAGTTAAGTGTCATGTCACGCCTACAGGCCTCTTTTTGGTGTCTGTGTTGTGATATATAGTACATACACTGGATTAATATATTATAAAATGGCATGAAATGCATGATATCATTAGTGATTTTGCTAAAGGTCTCTATTAGTGCTCAAACTTTACTGGCCCAAACTTCTGGTTAGGGATTTGAACAAACCTGTTACCTGACATCTGTGCAACCTGACCAGGTCAGCGATGAGCAATCTGTCCACTGAAAGAAAAAAAAAAAAAAAGCTGTGTTGTGGCACAAGGACAATTGGAACATATTTGTTTTTTAACATAGTTATGTAGAGTGAGATTTAGAATGGTAGATGGATGAATGGATGGATAGAAAGACAGAATGATAGAAAGATGAATAAAAGACAACGGATAGATTCTACGTCCTTGAAAATCATAAAAAGCAACACCTGACTTTGGAAACTAGTTCTCTCCTTAAATATGAAGAGGTCAAACAACAGATTAATGAGTTCATCCAAATTTAACTAATCCATAATTATAATACAAGTCAGACAATGAAGCGAGTTGCTGTTTTTGTCACTCTTCTAAGGAAGATGTCATTCACCTGTTTTGGTAATGCACCCACAGAGAAATTTTGGTAAATTTTGTATTTGTGTAGCTTTTACTTTTGTGGCGAAGAGAAATATGCCACTGCCTTGTGGGGGAAAATATTAAGCACTTACTCTAAGGAAGACTGAGTGAGAAACAGGATCCTAGTCCCCCACCCAATGCTTTTAGTCTTGGTTCAAGTGTGAGTTGTATGTGTGTCATGTAACAGTATGGAAATGTTCAAGATGTGGTGAGGTGGGCTTCAGGATTTATTTTGTTAAAAAATAACAAAATAAATGGCAGCCACCTGAAGTGCGTGTGTTCAGAAAGCTCAGTAAATAAATGTAACTGACTGCAAAGACCCGCCCTCCCCAGCTCTAACAGGACAGGTAAGACGCCCCCACTCCTTAGTATAAGTGACTCAAAACAATAACCACTTTTGACTTAAAGGAGAAGTCCACTTCCAGAATAACAATTTATAGATAAAGTACTTACCCACTTGTCATCCAAGATGTTCATGTCTTTCTTTCTTCAGTCGTAAAGTAATTATGTTTTTTTGAGGAAAACATTTCAGAATTTTTCTCAGTATAACGGACTGATATGGTGCCCCGAGTTTGAACTTCCAAAATGCAGTTTAAATGCGGCTTCAAATGATCCCAAATAAGGATGTAAACGATCCCAGCCGAGGAAGAAGGGTCTTGTCTAGCGAATCGTTTTTTTTTTTATTAGGCCTTTTCAAATATGACCTTTCATGTAGTGTTATGTAGCTGTATGTGAACATAAACTATCTGCAAAGTTGTGAAGCTGACAGTGCACGAAAAATAAAGTTATCGTCTATCAAAAAAAAGAGTCGGCTCACAATCGCCTGAACGAGTTGTCACGAATTGGAATCTTTTTCTGTAACGGCGAACGGCGTTGCGAACAACCTGCCGACGACTTGGCGAATCCTCTTCACACGATTAGTAACAATATTCAAAGCGTTTCAAGGTCGTTTGAACAAATGAAACAAAAATTGTATGTAAACACACAAAAAAAAAAAAAAAACACGGAGAAAACTTATTCTGTTGTGTTCAATAACTGACTCGTCCGAACACTCTCGTTCGCGATCGAACACTTTAAAGCATCATCAAACAGTTCCGATGTCTATCACGGGTCTAAACGTAACTTTTTTCCGTCATAAACTACCCGAAAACCAACACATTACAGCGCACTGCATCTCTCTTTTCTCCGGCTTCTCTTTCTCTCGTGCGCGCGTACACCACAATGGCGGCGCCCGCGACAACACCCAAAATAAAGGTCTCTTTATTCAAATAATGTAGATCCCCTACACTTTCTTTCTTTATTGTTTCTTTGTTTTGTTTTTATAACTGTACTGTCTTAATGGTTTGATGTTTTCTTGTGTTTGAAAAAAAAAAAAAAATCAGAAAAAAGATTTGCGAAACCGCTCTGAAGACCTGATATGAATCAGATTGCTCCATTGTTCCGATCTAAATCAAATGATTCGCAAATCATTTCAGATCAGGGATCGGAGCGCGATTCACAAATCATTCACTTAGCGAAATGATTTTCGTGAATCCGCTCCGAAATTCCGATCTAAATTGAATGATTTGAAGTCCCGATCTGAATCAAATGATTTGCGGTACGCAAAGTTCCGATCTAAATTAAATGATTCGCGATTTCAAGTTCCGATCTGAATAAAATGATTCACGATACGCGATTTGAAGTCCCGATCTGAATCAAATGATTTGTGATATGCAAAGTTCCGATCTAAATGAAATGATTCGCGAAACACGATTTGAAGTCCCGATCTGAATCAAATGATTCGTGATATGCAAAGTTCGGATCTAAATCAAATGATTCGGGATTTGAAGTCCCAGTCTGGATCAAATGGTTCGTGATACGCGACCTGATTGAAGCGCTTTGAATCATTTTGCGTCATTAATTGAAATAATTGAAAAAGTATTGTTTACAAATAAAATGAAGATTTCCATTCCAAAGATAACATCCAACACAAATATTCAGGTGAGGTAACCGGTTTACTGCTTACTAGTGAAAACGCTCAATTAATATAACCAGCTGCACCTCAAACTACATGTTAGATCATTGTGCATTATGATCAAATTTGTAGCTTAATCCACTATATTTTAAATAGTTTGACTACTGCAGTTCAGTTGGTAACAGTTCAATAGGAAATCAGTTGAAAGCATCCAGTCATCTCATACCACTTAAGTGAAAGTTACATTTATCAGTATATATTCCAATAAATATTCAAAAAATTATTGTTGTATCTGTCTGTATAGAGTAACAGTCAGTGTAAGAGCTAATGGGAGAAGCAGATGAACACAAAACAGTGTAACAACATAAAGTATCATTCAGCTGAACTGTGCACATATGTTTTAAACACATCGGATGCCTTATATGTTAACTAATAACATATAAGGCATAATAACAGGTGATATCAACTGTATGACCTATTTCAGATCCGGCCAAAGTGTTTGCATGCACCTATATTTAATTCGTTGATCAAAATTATTGCTAGGGACAATTTAGCAGGGGACATGTCTGTAGTGTCCCTATTAAATTCTATGTCCTTGTGATCAATAGATAGGTAGATAGACATTTTTTTTTAAAGGCTGTGTTTTAAGATTTCATTAGTTACATGACCTTTTCAGGTCTAGACATGAGGCTACATAATCCAGGTTTTCCAAAACTGTGAGAAAAGGGGTTCTTCGAATAAAAAAACTTTGTTTAAAATAAGAAATATATTGTCTAGCTTATTTTAATGCTTGTTTTGCCTAATTTGAAGTCATCTCAAGGGTGATTTAACACACTAAAATCTTAATAGCGATTTTTCTGTTCTATGAGCAATTTATGATTAAAATTTAAGGAGAAAATACCATCTAGGAGAAGCAGTTGAGTCCTCCTTTGAGATTTTCCGTTCCTGTGGATCAAATATTTGATATATTGCAAAAAGGCATTAAATCACCCGAGATGGGTGTTCACTGAAAGAACTATGTTTTCCTATCATCGCTATATAGTCACAGGCCACAAACAGCTGAGGTGAACACAACACAGGATTGTTTAAACAATCATCAAGGCCGTGGCATTTTTTTTCAATGCATTTATATTGCACAATGAAAGTTGCCAGGTGTGTGCATGAATTAAACAACCCTGTATGACACATTATCCAGCAAAAGCACATCCTAAAGTTGTACGCCAGTTATGTAGACACCCGAAAAATATTCACGGAGAAGCTTAAGCGGGTTCCAGCTGTCTGTGTTTGTCAAAGAAACGGACATTCTAATAGATGGTAGATTTGTTTTGCACGGCAATCGCGAGCTTCCATAAAACCATGACCAATTAACACAATAACATGTCCAGAGCCTTCGGTAAACGAACACAGCCGCGTGTTTATATGCACACACCCACGCACGAGCACACACACCCCCTCCGAGCGCTCGCTGGCACACATATGTGGGCTCTCTGAATGTTGGCAGCGTGTTAGTCTTGCAGCGGAGTGGATAAGATGTGCTGTCAGGTCTTGTCTGCAGGCAGTGTGCGTGTATTCCCTGCCACAGAGACTAAATAGGAGTTTAATTCTGTTAACAGCCAGTTCACCGCGAACTCTGCGGGGCCTGGGCCCCCGGTCCACCAGGCGGTAGGAGCCCGTGGAGGAGCGATAACTGCTGGGAGCCAAATAAAAAATCGATGAAGATCTTCGAGGCTACGGGTGGAGTTTAACGGCGATTTCTGCTTTACTCTCTCCAGACCTAAGCCGAGGAAAGCGCCATTGATTTTCCCTCTCTCTGCATCTTAGCCTTGTTCTCTTTCAATAAATATCAGCGCACAAGGAGGGCGAAACGTGTCGACTGGCACTTCGGGGCTGCCGGACCAACGCTTGCGTCTCGCGGTAGGACTGTCGGTCAGCAGCATTTGGAAGTCGAATTTCATACCTCTCAGCCACTAGTTCAGAGGATTCCTCATCCTCGCAACTGCACTTGTGCTATTCTCTGAGCATTCGCTGACAATGGACATGTGCCCATGTTTTATTCAGCTCCCTTTAGATCAATAATGCACTGTGAAGCAGAGTCCTGGAGAGAAAGAGACGGAGAGAGAGAGAGGGATTGAGGTAGAAGAATCAGAACATCATTGCACACAAACTCACAGACTGAATGAATAAAGACTAAAATCTTCTTTCTAAACCATCAGCTCCAGTTAGCTTCAGTTGTGTCTCCCTCTTCAGGGCACAGAATACAATGAATCCCGGTTTAAAGAGCCTCAGACTATAATTTGCATGTTCTTTTCATGATGGATCATTTAAAAGCAGCTTTACTGCATCTTGATTATAGTTAAAAACTAAAGCCTGGGAACAATCTGGTTAAGAAAATAAGCAAAATAGGATCTTTAAGTGGATTAAAAATGCTAATACTGAAATAAGATATTACAAAAATAATTAAATAAAAAATGCAACTTTTATTTTATTTCAGCTAGTTGCAACATTTCTCTTTTAACTGATGAAAACTTTTTTAAAACGACTAAAGCACCTCAATGACAGTCATCACACACAGATATCTGACCCAATAATGCAGCGATTGACCAATCAGATTTAAATATTCCAGAGACCCATGGAATAAACAGAATTATTTACAATTCTAAACAGTTTGTCTGTATGTGCTAATTGGAGACATTTAATTCCATATGAAAAAGCCCTAAAGCAGCTCGTATCCTGTGACTCGGGTCCCCAGTGTCACGCACAAGAGTGACAAAGCTTCCATCTGTCAGCGAGGACCAGAGGTCCCAGAAAAGGCCAGACCTGCACTGAGGGCCGATCTAGCCAACAGCAGGGGCCCGGGGACAGAAGACGCACTAAAGAAACAGCAGTCAGGACAGACAGTCTGTCACACAAACACTCCTCATATTCTGATCTGTTATTGTAAAAGATGAGCTCTAAAAATGAGCCATTGTTAAAGACTTGTTTTATTTTTAAATTTTCTTCTCACTTGGTTGTTCGTGAATGCATTTATGCTACTTATTTAATTAGTTACTGAATGACAAATAAAATAAAATTCCATGTGGAATTACTGCCTATAAAATATTGTGCTTGAACTCTGGGCTTCATAAGATTTTATTCTGTACTTTTGCATTCTGATAATAATTAAATTCATGCAAGATAAAGGTATTTTAATGTATAAACAGCCTTGGGTATATCTTTTCAGGTCATGCCCTTTTTAGTGTATAAATTGATGTGCATTACAAATTGTTTTCATTTTAATGTAAGTGAGTCTCCAAGGACCATTTAAAGACAGTAAATGAAATATAAAATATGCCATTTACAGGCACTTGTATTGCATTGTTGATTGTGTCCTAAGGGAAACAGCTAATTGATCTGTTTTTGAACATGTTTACGCGTTGAAACGATCATTTTCTCACCATCAGCCATCAATATGTAACATGGATCCCCATGTGTCTGCCTCTCGTCCTCTTTATGTTGAACACAATCACTGACCCAAAGTGTAGAGTGTTGATGCAAACTGATGCCTTAAGGATGCAATTTAAAAAACGCAACAAAAATACACATTTGTTACTGCAACAAATCACAAAATCTAAATAAGAACCCATTTTAGCACATCTGCATATACACTTACTGAACTTCCTTCGGTGGTCAGATGAGTAATGGTTGATTCCCTCAATCTAGATGTGATCGAATGAAGACAGACAAACTGAAAGGAGATGCTCACTGCTCTGTCCTGCAGCAGGTCTGGAGAGAGCAAAGAGGAAACAGTTGACCTTGTTTAAACCTGGTATTAACATCTGTCTTGGGATGTGACATTACACAAAGACATTAGTAAATACTAAAGCGTCCTGACAATCAATCAACCTGACAGTCAATCAGCATTTGCTCTAAAACAATGGTTGAAACTTTGCCAGTTATGGAAAACATACATATACACCAAGAAGTCATGGACATCAACTACAAGAGTTAAGTATGCAATGTTGATAATAACTCACTAGGATAGGAACTTTTCATCAAAGAGGTGAGTAGGCATGCATTTCAGCATTTCCTAAACTAGTATTTGAGTTGATGAAAATTAATAAATAAATAAAGATGCAAATCTCAAAAGAGCAAGAAATGTAAAATATTATAAAATTAATAATATATATATATATATTTTTTGTTTACCTGCATGTAAGTTAACTGCATATATTTTTTAAAATGTTTTTGAAGATATCTCTTATTCTCACCAAGGCTTGATTTACTTGTTAAAAAATACAATAAAAGAAGAAATATTTTGAAAAATCATTACAATATTTCTTATTATTTTTTATTATTACAATAACTGTTCTCTATTGTAATATATTTTAAAATGTAATTTATTCCTGTGATACAAAGCTGAATTTTCAGCACCATTACTCCAGTCTTTAGTGTCACATGATCCTTCAGAAATCATTCTAATATGCTGATTTGGTGCCCCAGAAAAATTTCTGATTATTATTATCATCAATTACGCTGCTTCATATTTTGGTGGAAATGGTCATACCTTTCATTTTTCAGTATTCTTTGATGAATACAAAGTTCAAAAGAGCAGCATTTATTTGAAATGGAAATCTTTTGTAACATTATAAATGTCTTCACTGATACTTTAGACAAATTTAATGTGTCCCTGCTGAATAGAAATGTTAATTTCTTTTTTTTAAAAAAAGCCTTAAAACAAACACTTATAAAACAATGACACAGCATGCTTGTGTTTCAAGCAGATATCAGCATTAACACAACTAAACCTGTCATGCAGCAACCTCATGCAAACATAAACAAGTGACTTCTCTAATGCAAATGAAACTGAAGAAGAGTATGCACCACTTTCACTCAACTAGTCATTTCACACAGCAACACATACTGCACTGCGAACCTCTCTGCGATGACACCATTTATTGGTGCAACAGGGCCTGAGAAAGACTGATGACATGAAGGAGTGGACAAGAGCGAGAATGTATGTGTGTGCACAGACCAAAACAATGCCAGAAAGAGCAAAAAGTACTTTGCTTTCTGAATCGGCCTTCTGGAACCCCGCACTGGACTATCCATGCATGGAGAATTGCAACTGACAATGGGTAGAAAACAGTGGCCTTCTTCCCTGTTTTAATTAGTATGTGTGTGATTGTATTTTATTTGCAGATGAGGGGTGAGGTGCTGGCAGCGTCGCTCCTGTGACCCACCTTACCGCACACACCCGCGCTCAGATGCCGCTCTGACACTCACAGATCAGCGTAATGAGCTATAGTCACCACCAAAGGTCAGAGGTCAAAGCTATTATACCGCATCTCCCCATTAAAACACGGCAACGTGGCCCGGGCAGCCATCCTCACCCCTGCTCTCTACAGCCACAATTAACAGCAGAAATCACTGACCTGAAACACAGCAATTAATATAAAGAAGTACAGTTAGTTTAATAGCTGCACCACAAACACAAAGTAAAATCCATACTTTGAATATGCACAAATCTGGCAAGAGATCAGTGATGTCTAATGATTTGTACTGGTTTATAGTGCTGATTGTGATTAAGTGTTAAGATTTAAGTGTTATTAAATCTCTATCAAACAAAAAATGAGTAAGTGCATTGTCCTGCAGCGTTTATGACCCAGACATGAATGGTTCCTCAAATCATGTGTCTTGTGATTTTCAAAGGAAGCTTATTCCCAGCAAGGAATAATATCTAAAAATGGTCACAACTTTTTTTCTCAGAACTGCAATTGCAAGTTATTAATTCTGAGATATAAAGAAGGAATTGCAATATATAAACTCACAATTGTGTTCTTTTTTTCTCAAAAACTCACAATTCTGTAATTTTCTTGCAATTGAGAGTTGATATCTCACAATTCTTGCTGACTATTTTCTCAGAATAACAAGTGCAAGTTGTTAATTCTGAGATATAAAGAAGCAATTGCAATATATAAACTCACACTTCTGCTCTTTTGTTTCTCAGAAACTCAAAATGTAGTCATTTTCTTGCAATTGCGAGTTTATATCCCACACTTCTTGTTGACTTTTTCTCAGAATTGCAATTGCAAGTTATTAATTCTGAAATATAAAGAACCAATTGCGATATATACTCGCAACTGTGCTCTTTTTTTACTTAAAAACTCAAAATTCAGTCATTTTCTCACAATTGCGAGTTAATATCTCACAATTCTTACAGACTGTTTTCTCAGAATTGCAACTGCAAGTTATTAATTCTGAGATACAAAGAAGCAATTGCTATATATAAAATTTATAAACTCACAGTGTGCTATTTTTACTCAAAACCTCAAAAGTCAGTAATTTTTTTTTGCAATTGTGAGTTTATTTCTCAATTCTTGCTGACTGTTTAAGAATTGCAACTGCAAGTTATTAATTCTAAGACAAAGCAGCAAATGCAATATATAAACTCACAATTGTTTTTTTCCTCAAAAACTCAAAATTTAGTAATTTTTTTGCAATTGTGAGTTTATATCTGAATTCTTGCTGACTTTTTTTCTCAGAATTGCAATTGCAAGTTATTAATTCTTAGATACGAAGCAGCAATTGCAATATATAAACTCACAGTTGTGTTATTTTTCTCAAAATTCAGTAATTTTCTTGCAATTTCGAGTTTTTGCTTTTTTTCTCAGAATTGTGAGATGAAACTCAAAATTATGAAAAAAAATGCATTTTGCAACTTTTTGTCTCAGAATTCTAAATTTACTTCATGCAATTCTAACTGTTTTCTTAGAATTACAAGATTAAATTCAATTAAATTAATAACTGGCATTCTGTTAAAAGTCACAATGGCAAGATACAAACTTGCAATTGCAAGAAAAAGGTCAGAACTGTGAGACAGAGAGTCACAATGAACTTTTATATTTTTATTCCAAGGCAGAAATAGACTATTACTTATGAGTTATTAATTTTAAGACGTAAACTCTGAATTCTGAAGAAAAATAATTATAAGGAGTAAACTCACAACTTATAAATGACTTGCAATTGTGAGATATAAACAGAAAAAAGTCTGAATTCTTTTTAAGTCAGTGGCAGAAACAAGCCTCCATATTTTTTGTCTGCTGGTCCATAAAACAGGTGAAAATAAAAAAATACAGATGCACATTAAAGGAGGGATATGAGCCACCTAATTAATCGTTAAATTCTACTTTGCACACTCTAAACTTCATGCAGAAATGTTTGTTTTGCCATTGAGTGATGTTCACGGATATTTAACCACAGAAATATCATTAAACCCTTTGCAGAGGCCCTTGTGCACAGCGACAGGCGATTAACTCCAATTAATCTGACATCGTATCGCTCGTGGAAGCCTCTGTGAGAGAATCGGTCTAATTGTACGTAATGCAGGACGATATAACAAACGCATTCGATTATGGCTGACCTGTTTCTAATGCACATGGCCGAGGAGTTAATTAATATCGGTACGTCTAAAATCGTAGAGTAAGAAGCTCCTCCTCATTACCAGCGGCACATGACACGCGTCCTTGATGAATCTCAGGATGCGTTTTCATAAAGGGCAGGATGCTTTGAGTAATTTAGTCATTTGGCAGCGCCCGCGCGGTGCTCATATTAATACAATAGCCATGAAGGTCTTTGTCGAGGTGTTTCTTTGAGTGTCAGGGGGCCAGAGATGATGACAAACGGTTGGAGATTTAATCAAACGCACCGTTGGCTGAATGAACATGAAGGGAGACAGTGGAAGATAAATGCACTTTACGCAAGGGCAGAGTCGCTATTAAGAGTCGTCTCATGTCTGTGCTGCTGGAGAACAGCGCCCTCTGATGGAAACACAGCCAGATACTTGGATACAGTATGTGTTATCATGAAGGGCTTTTATGGAATCACAGAGACTCATTATGCACAAGCACAGCGTGAAAAGCAATATTCAACTATTTATTGATCTATTTATGCATTTCATCATATTGCTGTTGCTGCTTGCTTATAAAGCAACTAGAAGCAAATGTGAGCGATTCAAAACCCACTGCCACTTTTAGAGCTGTCCAGACAAACTTTGCAAGGTGCATCCCGATTCACATATGCACTATTCTATGGTATTTTTAAGTAGTGTTTTCACACTGAAAAGAAAAAGCCCAGATGATGCATTAAGTACTGTAGTAGGTCAGTTGTGTACTTTTCACCTACTATATAGTATGGAAGTATGCATATTTAGAAAATAACCTTATAAAATTCATACACTACACGATAGAGTACACAGTGCATAGTATAAGTGCACAGTGCATAATCTGGGGTACAATGCCATTATTTGCGATGGTGTTTAGTGTGTCGCTAGGGTGTTGCTATTTGGTTGCTAAGGTGGAGTAAAAGATTGCAGGAATGTTGCTTAGTGCATCAAGGCAAAAGAGTCCACATTCAGGTCTCAACGATAATTTGTAGCTCGTTTTAATTGTGTAAGTCTCATTGGTTAGCAAAGCACACTTACTGCAGTTGAAAACAGAAAAAAGTGCAATTAAAAAAAATGTAATAAAAAGTCCAAATCTTGATATTTTGGGAGCTATTTTTAATGTTATTTTTAAGTCTATGCAAATCTTTTCACACATTTGTTTAAATCTAAAAAAAAAAGAAAAAAGAAAAAAGAAAATCTGGGTCTGTTGCTCATTAGGCTTCAGAATATATTTAAAATATGAATAAGAGTTTATTAGAATGCCTTATGGAGCTTCTCTTTGCATCTTGACCTGCATCTGCTTTGGTTGGATGAAAAAGAGCAGCTTCTTTATATAACAGAAAACAAAACCTACATGTGTTTGATGAACTATTCCTTTAACCTTCAGACATAATTAACATGTACAATCTTTAAATATACATTAGTGTGCGTAATCATTTGCGAGTGTTGGTAAGAGCGGTATCCGTGCGTGGGTTCTCTGCCATGTGTGTGTCTGTCTACTGTATATGTCAGAGAGTTCACTGACACAAAGGATCGATGGCTGGAGGAGATCTGGAGCCAATTATTTTCAGCTTAATGGTCCCTCAGGTATCAGCAAGAGGAACAACAAAACGACTGCAGGAGAGACCGAGTCCTGACAACCCCAGCGCTCTGTCACCAGCGTAACGCACTGCTCTGCCATCAATTCCCAGGAGCCTCCAAGGGGAGGGGGGGCGACCTGATTGGCTGGCTGGCCTGAGGGGGAAACTGCCATATGAGAGATGATGCTTTGCAGCGTTCCAGTATTGAGAGGTTTTAGAGAGTTTTTAGAGTTTCTGTGAAATTGTTGTCAGAATGAGGAGAGGTTTATAGAACAGAATATTGAGCATTTTTGTGAGAGCTGCACTTGAGACACATTTAAGGGATCTTGCTAAAACCAATCCATGCAGTGCATTACACAACCACACACACTACATATATATACTGTGTACAGTTTTCAACAGTGATATGATTTTATTTCTAGAAGCGAATCAACATATTAGAATCATTTCTGAAGGATCATGTGACACTGAAGACAAAAAAAAAAAAAAAAAAAAAATACATATAAAAATATATTACAATAGGAAACAGTTATATTATAACAGTTTATAATATTTCACAATATTACTTCCTTCAAGAAATTACTCTTTTGAAGCTTAGATTTGATTTTGGCATTGGTGGGGACATAACAGCAGACAACAGACATTAATTGATTGATCAAAATCGTTGCTATAGGGACAATTTAGTCTCTGGATATTGGTAGGGACATGTCATAGCATCTCTACTAAATTACATGCCCTTGAAAATCATAACAAGAGATGTCCAACTTTGGAAACTAAAGCTCCTAAAATATGAAGAGGTCAAACAAAAGATTAATTAGTTAATTTAAATTTGAACCCACACAGAGAAATTTTGGTCATATTTTTTAATGTTCATCTAATTTTATTTTCTAAGTGAGTTTTCTTTTTGTTTTACATATGTTTTCTTTGAATTGTTTGAGTACTTGTAAGAGAATATAGGAAAATGTAACTTCTTAAATCTGTGTTTCCTGCTAGCTAAATTTCACATGCAAAACCTATCTTTTCTTTATTCAAAGTAGACAAGTACACAGTAAAAAACAATTTGTTGAGTCAACTTAAAATAATTTGTTACCTGGCTGCCTTAAAATTTTAAGTTCAGTCAACTCAAAAAAAGTTTATTAAACCCGAAATGTTAAATTATACTAAGTGACAACTTAGATATTTGAGTTGAATCAACTTAAAATTAAGGCAGCTGGGTTACTTACCCATCTGTTAAGTTTAGCAAACATAAATATCTAAGTTGTTACTTAGTACAACTTAACATTTCAAGTTGAATAAACTTATTTTAGTTGACTGAACTTAAAATTTTAAGGCAGCAGGGTAACAAATTATTTTAAGCTGACTCAACAAATTGTGTTTTTTATTTTTTAGTGTATATGGAAACGACAAGTTTTGTTAATCCTAAAGCAGTGAAAACTTATAAATGTATAATAAGCATTTATTATTCCCGATTTAAATAATAATAATAATAATAATAAAAAAAACATGAATCTCTCAAAAGTCCCGAACTGAATCAAATGAATCGCGAACCCCCACTGAAGCCCCGGTCTGAATCAAATGTTTCGAACTCCGAGTTCAGAAGATTCGATCTAAATCAAATGATTCGCGCTCCGAAGTTCCAAAATGATTCGTGAACCAACATTTCAGATCAGGGCTCATACAATTTGCGAAATGATTCGCGAACGCGCTCGGAAATTACGATCTAAATCAAATGATTTGCGATCCGGGCTCCGAAGTCTCATCTGAATAATGATTTGTGATCATTATTTCAGATCGTGACTTCAGAGCACGGATTGCAAATAATTCAATTCGCATAACGATTCACGAACTCGCTCCAAAGTTCCGATCTGAATCAAAAGATTCACAAAACCGCACCGAAGTCGGAGTCCCGATCTGAATCAAATGTTTCGCGATATGCGAAGTTCTGATCTAAATCAAATGATTCTCGAATCCGTTCAAAAGTCCCAACCTAAATCAAATGATTCACTATACGCGATTTTAATTTTCGATATGAATCAAATGATTCGCGATATGCAAAGTTCTGATCTAAATCAAATGATTTGCGAACCCGTTCCAAAGTCCCGACCTAAATCAAATTGCTTCGCGATACGCAATATAAATTCCCGATCTGAATCAAATGATACGCGATACGCAATCCGATTGGAGCGCTTCGAAACAGTGAATCGTTTTGCAACATAATGGTTTAACTGATTCAGAGTTTCGAAAAGCTGAGTTTTACACATCACTACGTGCTTTTTAAAATCAGTACGAGCGATGCTGAAATTCGAAAATGAATGGCTCTTGAACTGTTTTTGCTAGTGAATCGCTTGAACTATTGATCGACGTCATGAGTTTGAATCAATCGGAGCCGTTCCAATGTAAATGACTCACTCAGTTGACTCAGTTTGTCTGTTTATCTTTTTACGTCTTCAGGAAAAGGAAGAAGGAAAACAGGTGAAAGCATCCAGTCATCTCATACCATTTAAGTGAATGGTAATTTATCAGTATATTTTGTAATAAATATTCGAGAAATTATTGTTGTATCTGATTGTAATAGAGTGACAGTCAATGTAAAAAGAGCAAATTGGAGAAGCACATGAACACAAAACATAAAATTTAAGAGGGTAAACACTATCATTGAACTGAACTGTGTTTAAAACTACCTTTGTGGCTACCTTATATGTTAACTTCTTAGGTAATATAAATTGTATGACCTGTTTCAAATGTGGCTGAAATTACAACACATACATTTAATTGTTAGATCAAAATTATTACTAGGGACAATAGTAGTTGCTGGATATTGGTAGGGACATGTATAGTGTCCCTACCTAATTCTAGACACTTAAGATTATACATTTTGTCAGTAAATTTTCACCTGTTGAGTTAAACAAGCCATGGTTAATGATGCACTGAAGTGATACTGAAATCTGATTGTTTGTGCAGTAACATCTGAAAATATATTCAGTAATGGTCATTTTATTCTACTTAGTTTTTTTTTTTTTTTTTTTTTTTTTAAACACATTTTGAAAGGAAGCTATTCTTTACATACGTGCATTGGTTTGGCAAAACAGAGTGATCATTTCTTTTAGACTTCTTGCTTTTGCTTAGAAAGATTCCCTTCAAACTGTTGCTCCACTATTGTAGCAGTTAACCTGAAAGAACACAGATGAACAAAGAATGAATAAGACAGCTATACAGAAGTTCACATTACAAGCAATATGAGAGCACAAACACACCTCAGGCAGCAAAAAAAATTGCAAACAAAAAACGTGAAATTCTAAAATGAACACTGACTACTGCTGCATTGCATTTACATAGAACTAATGCTTCTTATGTGAGAAGTGAGTTGGGTCAAAGTGGCATATTTTGAAACATCAATGCCTCAGTATTATGTCTTGACACTGTATTTGGAGCAGCCTTGACCCATGTATGTATAAAGATGCCTTAAGATGCTTCTGTAGAATAACCAGCAGGCATCCTGTGCAGGTAAACGCAGCAACTGTGTGATAGTTTTAGGTCTGTGTGCAGCTGGGTGGTGCAGCTTGGTGAAAAATAAATGTGGAGGATTGTGCTGGAGATGATGTGAAAGCTTTGTGTGCTTTAGTTTGCAGTCAGCAGTAAAGCTAGCTTTCTTCCGTCTCTCTCAGGAGGCATTTCAACAATGGCGCATCATAAAAGTACAATACTTACAGTGCAATATCCATTCATGCTTCCAGATCAGCCTCATACGAAATGTTTCGAGCCCTGGAGGTTTAATCCCTCTGGGAATGGACAGAGGATCACGTGAAAGCCTGGATAGAGAAGGAGAGGGAGACAGAGGGAAGAGGAGACTGGTGTCGTCTTCCTCCTCAGACACCACAGCAGTGGGACCCGCGGCTCTTTAAAGCATTCCCAGAAGGCATCTGATATGCACTGAACTCTGGGGTGCCTCTGGCTACACTTTCTCAGCAGCTTAGACATCATAAAGTATTTAGATGCACTTAACACACACAGGTAAGTAACCAAACACTCAGAGCTCAACTTAGACGCGGATGAAACGTTTGAGGTTTGAGCCCTGTCATGATCTCCTCTGATACACTGGTTCATTCGGAAGGGGGGAAAACCTAAACAGAAATGCAACGAATTCAGAAATCACCTGAAAATGCATGTTCATTACAAAAGCATTCATTTAATCATTTACATCTCAAAGATGGAATATTTAAAGCATTCTGCAATACGTTGACACAGTGTTGGAATGTTAGAAAGACATTTAGTAGAAGTTTACATGGATTGGCTCCTTTAAAGACGCTTATAAGATGTTTGTGCCAGCGTTGTAGTACTCGAGTCTAGACAAAACCAAATTTGGACTCAAGTCTGTATCTAAGACCACATTTTCACAAGCATTTGGATTCAGTCTGAAACAGACTGGAATAAGCTGGTCTTGAGTACTCATCAAAATATGGTCTTGAATTTAGACTTGAGTATGTTATACAATATCGAACCAGTGAGTTCAAGTTGTGATAAGAAAAATCATAGCTATGGTGTTACTGAATATCTGTGCCAGGCAAGGTGATATTCAGTAAAACGGTATGATTATACACCCCAAAAAATATTTCTTACTAAGATTTTTTGTCTTGTTAAAATTCTTAAATCAAGAAGTATTTTCTATTTGTCTTGTTTTCAGAAAAGAAGCCAAAACTAAGTGAGTTTTTGCTTAGAATAAGGAAAATAATCTGCCAATGGGGTAAGCAAAATAATCTTATTTCAAGCAGAAAAGATTATTTTGCTTACCCCCCCTGGCAGATTATTTTACTTGTTTCAGAAAATTTTTGCTCGTCTGTTGATTTAAGAATTTTTTGATATTTTGGCTGGAAACAAGACAAAAAAAAAAATCTAGTAAGAAAAGCATTTTTTTGCCGTGTAAGTACAATTTTGTGCCTATACACCAGTCATATGTGACCCTGGACCACAAAACATAAGGGTCATTTTTTTTAAATTGAGATTTATACATCACATGAAAGCTGAATGAATAAGTGTTCCATTGATGTATGATTTGTTACGATAGGGCAATATTTGGCTGAGATACAGTACAACTATTGGAAAATCTGGAATCTGAGGGTGCAAAAAAAAAAAATCAAAATATTGAGAAAAACTGTTTTTTTAAATTGATCAAATGAAGTTCTTAGCAATGCATATTACTAATTAAAAATTAAGTTTTGCTATATTTATGGTAGGAAATATACAAAATATCTTCTTTACTTAATATCCTAATGATTTTTGGCATAAAAGAAACATACAATGTATTATTGGCTATTGCTACAAATATACCCGTGCTACTTAAGACTGGTTTTGTAGTCCAGGGTCACATATACACATATACACTCTCAAAAATACACTGCAAACTATTATTTATACTTAAAACTAAAGATTTTAAAAGTGGGTTATTACAGCAGTGCTATAGAAGCCCAGTTTTGGTTCCCCAAATAAACTTTCAGTGAACAGTTCTTAGAACCATTTTGAGAAACAACCAAGTGTGAAGAACATTAACAATCTAACAAATCTTTTCATAGAACCATCAATGCCAATAAAGAACCTTATATTTAAGAGTGTGTGTGGTATTTGTCTTGTTTTCCAGTACAAATACCAAAACAAAAACATTCTCAAATCAAGACACAATTTCTTGAGATGCAGAATTATAGGAAGTCTTTAAGATCTTAGAAGTCAAGTCCCTTGGCTTCTGCTGTTCCATGAAGAATTTATGTACATTCCATATTTATAGAACTTTTCAATTGCATAAAAAATTCTTTACATTAAGAAAAAGGTTTTTATTTATTTATTTATTTATTTATTTATTTTTTAAAGAACTGATCACTTAAAGGTTATTTAGGAAAAATGGTTCTTCTATGGCATTTCTGTGAAAACCCCCTTTTATTTTTAAAAGTATGAAGAAGTTAACTTTAAGGGAAAGTTTACTTCCAGAACAAAAATTTCTGGATAATTTACTCACCCCCTTGTCATCCAAGATGTTCATGTCTTTCTTTCTTCAGTCGATAAGAAATTATGTTTCTTGAGGAAAACATTTCAGGAATTGTCTCCATATAGTGGACTTCAACGGTGCCCCCAAGTCTGAACTTCCAAAATGCAGTTTAAATGCTGCTTCAAATGGCTCTAAACGATTCCAGCCGAGGAAGAAGGGTCTTATCTAGCGAAACGATCAGTCATTTTTAAAACAAATTGACAATTTATATACTTTTTAACCTCAAATGCTCGTTTTGTCTCATGCATAGTCTGTGTAATCTGGGTCATTAAAGTTGAAAAACTTCCATCTTGTTTTCTCCAACGTCAAAATCATCCTACATTGCTGTGTTACCTTTTATTTGTAAAGGCTGTTTGATATTCTTTGCATGTTCACTTTGTAAACACTGGGTCAGTACTTCTGCATCATTGTAGGACGATTTTGAAGTTGGGGAAGAAAAGAGATGGGAATTTGTCGACATACCATAACTGACAGTATTGGACCAGAAAAAAAAACTGTTCACGCAGACCTAGACAAGATGTGCATTTGAGGTTAAAAAGTATAAAAATTGTCAATTGTCAAGAGATAAGACTCTTCTTCCTCGGCTGGGATCGTTTAGAGTCATTTGAAGCTGCATTTAAACTGCATTTTCGAAGTTCAAACTCGTGGGCACCACTGAAGTCCACTATATGGAGATAATTCCAGAAACATAATTTCGTATCGACTGAAGAAAGAAAGACATGAACATCTTGGATGACAAGGTGGTGATTAAATTATCTGCAAATTTTTGTTCTGGAACGCCTCCTTTAATTCAACATCAACCATTGTTGCCTAAACAGGATAAATAAAAATTATGTCTACCATAGACATCTCAGTGCGCTTACTAGGAATGTCTTTATCTGTGAAGATTTATGTGACATTTTACTATTTCTGTGCATATACTTTGAAGAGCCTTCCATTACCAGAGCTCACCAACATGCCACCAATGCTCCTCTGAACTCCTTCAGCGGGTCTTTCCCGCACCATCACCACCACAATTGGCTGGAAACAGTGATGGATGAAACGAGAGAGAGGAGCAGGCAGTGAGGGCATGCTGGTCACCTGCTGGTCAGAGAGCAATGACCACACTTCCCAGCGGGTTTGCAGGGAAGCGCGTATGCGAGTTTCCGTACGGCATGTGCATGTACGAATCTGAGCAAAGAGCTTCCTCAGCACCGGTTTCCAGGAGAAATATGAACATTCTTTTCCTGTTATAAATGCGTCTGTGTAGCAGAGCGTCTTTACTGTGTGTGTGTGTCGGTCAGAGAGCGATGACCACGGCCGCCTGCGCTCTCACAGGGGGGTTCATTACGGCGAGTGACAGGGCCTCCTCTAAAACGCCGTCTGAGGAATACACACTCTGCGTGGGACAAAATAAACACCCGGCTTCGAGTGGGGGCACCATAAATTATTTATATCGCCGGCAGAACAGCAGAGACGCTCTTAATATCGCTACCTGCTCGTCTGAACGCGTAAAAGATGATTTATGTCTTATGGCCACATTAAATTTCACTGCAATTGGGCCTTGTGCCTTCTGGGGTCTGGGGAGACACAAAATGGTGGTTATAAACTGCTGCAGTTGTTCTCAGGAAACACAGAACGGAGTGGAAAACGGCCCAGCGGAGTCTTCTAGCTTTTGTTTATTTCTGCACAACACGCCTTGGTCAAGCTCTCCCAGTTCTGTCAGTCCTTCGTGATCTGTAGATGATATAGAGATGGTGTTACAATTTTGTTTAAAAGCAATCATGCAAATTCTTTAATGCCAGCCAAACCAGCTTACGTAGACGAGTCAGCTCAGTGCATGGAAAAACCTGTGGAAATGTACAAATAGAGAACCGAAAACATCAAGACGGCAGAAGAGAAGAATTTCAGCATTTGTAAAAACATGCATAAGCACATGCATGAAAAGAAAGACACCAAACATCATGCTAGAATACTCAAACTATCTCAATATTTCATGTGCCCATTAAAAATGTCTGATTTTGTGTTCAGCATGTGATGAACCCTAGAGGCGTGTTCAGAGGATGAGATACAGCATTAATCCCGCGTTTATTTCCATTTTGAGCGAAGGATGATGTTTATGGAGCTGCACAGTGATGCATCTGAAATACGCTTGGGCTTGTTTGAGCCTACGATGCACAAACAATCCAATATGAAACTACATTCATAGAAACATCACTGATGTCAAAGATGTCTCATATTGAGTTATTTGCACAATTTTTAATCTGTTCATTACGCTTCAACACGTGCTTACTCCAACTCATCACATATTGATGCTTGGTCAGGACCCTTTGGCGTCACTTTTTGACGCTCAAGGTACCCCTTTAGCATCACTTTTGGATGTGCAAGGTCCTCCATTAATTTCAGTTGTTTGCCTTAATGGTTTGCATGCATTTGTAAAAAATATAAATAATTTTATATACATTTATACTTTCATTGGAGCACCTAACCCCACCCCTAACCTAAACATACCCACTCCTGAACAATATAAAACACGCAACAGGCAAATATTAGTACTTACATAAACGAGCAGTACACAATATCTTTATGCAAAGAAGAGAGTAAAACATAAGGTTTTAATCGCTGAAAATGATCCAGCTCCGTTAACGCGCTCACATCTCATTCAAAAAGATACTCCCGAACGTTAGCATGACGCAATCAGTCACGAGACACACAAGAGCCAATGACATTTCACAACCAAGGCTGACGTAACGCTTCTTCTGGTGGCATTTTTTTTAAATTTACGCACAAACAGACTGAGTTTTACGTTGGATGGAGACGGCATTCGCGTCTATTCCTGCATATCATCCAGCAAGATGTCAAAAGCTCTTCCTAAAGCTCTCGCACATTGGCTGTTTTTAAAACATCCACAGTGCAAAAAAATGGAAATGGAATGGAAGGCTTGGCATTTGTTTAAACAGATTATAAATATGCCTCATACACACACATATTTTATCATTTTATAGCATTGCTCTCGCAGAAAAAAAAGATCAGTGAACAAGTGCGAGGCTTTTACATCTTCGCAAACATTTTAAACCATAAAAGGCCTTCAAACTAATAGGAATCTCTCTGTGCCTTTTCTAATTTCCTGACATTTGCACTCATTACTCATTTTTAATGGAATATAATGGCCGCGGTTGGTGGCGAAGGGACCCCGTTCTACCTCTCACGCCGACACAAACAAAACTCTGAGAATAAAAAGGCTTTCCACTGAGATCAATGCTAGCAGAGGAGAGGAGAGACAGGTCTATTTCTTTTCCTCTCTCGCTCGCTCTATCTCTTTCTTCTCCTCCTGTTTAAGGGAGCTCCCCAGCCGCCCCCGGTGACAAATGGGGGTGGTTGAGAAGTGGCCGTTTGGTGTCTGGCATCAGCGCAGTCATGGAAGAGCCTTCGAGTCTTCAGGGTGGGGAAGACAGGCCCTCGACCGCAGCCAGCGGAGAGGGGGGTCCTCAGGGGGCCTACAGGCGAAACGGACCCCCATAAATCAGTCTGTTTGAGCTGTGCTCACCATCCATCTCAGCCCTAACGTCCCAGAGGAGAGAGAGAAACAGAGAGAGAGAGGCAGGCCGGAGAGGAACAGGGAGGTGTTCGAGTAAGCAACCTAAATTCTCAACTTACAGCATGTGTGTCTACATGTGAGCATGTGAGAGAGAGTTAGATACACTCACCGAGGAAAACAAGGAGGATTTTCACTGATTTCCTTCTGTGGTAAAAGAAATCACATTAAATGTGAACCTAAAACACAAATTAATAAACTGGTTAATAAATCCAGGCACATTATGTATTCATATTAGTTTCATTAATTACAGTTTTAACATTCTTTATTGAGTTGGCATGACAAATATTTTTGCCTTCAAGTATTAAAACCAAAACCATGCAAAATAAAAACAGTGCAAACCAACAAATTTAGAATAGAAAAGATAATTTCATAACTTTCTAATAACTGTGAACATGTTGGTTAACCAATCTGAATGTTTATTTACTACATGCAAAATTCTTAATCAGTCAAGATGTTCTTATTAAACAAAATTTTGCCTCTGTACATTTTACTTAACTAAAGTCTTCACCTGGACGCATACAAACCTTAGTATTAGTGACGATCAACACACATCACTAACATCACATAAATTAGGCAGCAAACAGTAAAACAATTAACCTTTAACAGTAACTGAATTTTTAATGTTGCAAAGAATGCTGGTGTCTTCAACATTATATTAAATTGTTCATGCATATCAATTGTTGATGCATAACCACACACCTGTCACACATATGTGACCCTGGACCACAAAACCAGTCATAAGTATATTTGTTGCAATAGCCAACAATACATTGTTTGGGTCAAAAAATTCATTTTTTTTGTCTTTTTAAACCTAATTCCTACCATAAATATATCAAAACTTAATTTGACTAGTAATATGCATTGCTAAGAACTTTATTTGGACAACTTTAAGGGCGATTTTCTCAATTTGATTCCAGATTTTAAAATAGTTGTATCTCAGCCAAATATTGTCCTATTCTAAAAAACTATACATCAGTGGAAAGCTTATTTGTGTGTAATGTAAAAATCTCAATTTCAAAAATTTGACCCTTATGACTGGTTTTGTGGTCCAGGGTCACCTATCAGTGTAATTTTATACTAATGTATTAAGATGAAACTGGTCAGCAATCATTGAAATAACTAACCTTACCTTGACTTGTCTTGACTACTCCATGATGATCTCACGTTTAAGTTCTGCCCATGCAAAAATATCTACCACAGTCAGTACAGCAAAATCACAGTATACATGCTACTATTCATAAGTTTGGGGTTCGATTTTGTTTTTTAAAACATTATAGACTCTTATGCTTACTAAGGCTCCATTTATTCAATAGAAAATATAGAAAAACAGTCAAATTCTAAAATATTTTTACAATTTTCCATGAGAGTATATTTTAAAATGTAATTTATTCCTGCAATGCAAAGCTGAATTTTCAGCATCATTACTCCAGTTTTCAGTGTCACATGATCATTCCGAAATCATTCTAATATGCTGATTTGCTCAAGAAACATTTATCGTAAATGGTGAAAACAGTTGTCCTGCTTCATATTTGTGGAAACGTGATACAAGTTCAAAAGAACAGCATTGTTTGAAATAGAAATATTTGTAACATGAAAAATATCTGTACGGCCATCTTTGATTGATTAAAAAAAAAAAAAAAAAAGAATCGATTTAAACAAAAAATTTGCACCTAACTTTTGAACAGCAGTGTATAATGAAACATTAAAGGAGAAGTTTGCTTCCAGAACAAAAAGTTTGAGGCAAACATTTTAAGATTTTTCTCCATGTAGTCGACTTCTATGGTGCCTGTTTGTTTGAACTTCCAAAATCCAGCTTAAATGCAGCTTTAAATGGGGGTTATCTTTCCATTTAAGGGTCTTATCTAGTGAAACGATTGGTTATTTTCTAAACAAAAAAATTACAATTCATATACTTTTAACCTCAAATGCTCGTCTTGTCTAGCTCTGCGTGAACTCTGTGCATTCCTGGTCAACACAGTACGTTAGGGCTACATCGCTGCAGAAGTACTGACCCAGTGTTTACAAATTGAATGTGCAAAGAGGATCAAACACCCTTTACTTAGAAAAGGTAAAACAGCGATGTAAGGCGATGTTGAAGTTGGAGAAAATGATATGGGAGTTTTTCGACATATTCTAACTGTCATGAACTGGAAAACACAGTGTTCACACAGAGCTAATCAAGATGAGCGTTTGAGGTTAAAAAGTATATTTTATATATATATATATATATTTTAGGAATTAACCGATCGTTTCGCTAAACAAGACCGTTCTTTCTCGGCTGGGATCTTTTAGAGCCCTTTGAAGCTGCATTTAAGCTGTATTTTTGGAAGTTCAAACTCACGGGCACTATTGAAGTCCACTAACATTCCTATAATGTTTTCCTCAAAAAACAATTTCTTTACCACTGAAGTAAGAACATCTTCATGAAGACATGAACATCTGGGATGACAAGGGGGTGAGTAAATTAACTTCTTCTTTAAACACTTCAAACACAATACTCCAGGCTGTCAAACTTTACGTAGTGATAAGGTGATATTTGGTTGAAGAACTGTGAGGTGATAGTGAGCACGTATGTTGTGTCTCCCTGAGGCCGTCACCATATATGAGCCGACTGATGTTCAAACACACATGCTCAGAGACCCTGTAGATGCCGTAGGCTTTCAGTGTTACCAATGGCAAAACGACGTCTTCAAAAGACCCCAGACTCTAGAAGAGGCCAATGCAGTTCTCTTACACACACAACCTTTTGGTCAACCAGATTTTCGGCAGGTCCACCATAGGTGACGCACACAAATTCAGATCTGAGATGGTGCACACAGCGACAAACATTCTGCAACAGTCCCAACATTAAAAACACCAGCGAGGGAGAGCAGCGCACGCATGAAAGCGCAAAAGAGAGAGAGAAAGAGAGATTTCAAGAAGTTGCCATTACATCCCCTGTCTCCCATGGTTGTGAATTTTGTATGCGGCGTTGAGACGCCATAGAAAAGTCGTTCCCCAGAGTGGCAAATGTGCCAAAAGCAAGCCAGTAAATAACAGTCTCCATTCTTCAAATGAATGCTAATTTCATACTGTATCTCTCTCTCGCTCGCTCTCCTCAACTTTGTTCACATATTGATGTGCTCTGAAATCAACTTCAAATGGTGCCAGCGATATCGCTGAGAAAGGGATCCCTGATTCTTCTTCGTGTCCTTTTTTTCTTCTGCAGCGATGCCCCGAATGTCGGTTTCATTAGCTTGCCGCTAATTAGCCTCCTTCTGCTGATTTGCAAGTCGATGGCGGTGGCTGCAGGACAGGCATCTTTGAGGCTCGCGCCCCTCTGATCTTGGGGGTCCTCCAGTCCCCCCTCCCGTCCGCCGAGCGCCCAGCCTTCTCCACAATTAGTACTAAAGAAATTCATGTTCCTTTTCACAGATACATTATTCATATTGTCTCTGAACGTAAATAAATCATCACGTTCTAGAGGGCTGAGCTCAACCTATCCCGCTTCCCTGCTACCGTGAGCCTCTGTCGACTTTGGTCGAGTGACCTTCGCCCATTTCCTTCTCAAACGCCTCCACGGCTAGGTCAGCGGTCCAATTTAGCGCCATGAAAAACGCCAACGCTCTGCTCCTGATAGACGTCTGGCTACTTAAACTGGTGATTATCTGATTAGTGTTGGTAAATATGAAGGCTAACAAAGCCGTGATTTCTCGAGGCCATCAGAGTGCGAGCAATCCCAAGGAGGGCAACGTTGCGTCTTATCGGCCTGTGATTTCTCTTCTCTACCGTTGATCAAGCGTTTCTGGGAGAAGCGCTAACTGGACAGACACGCTGCAGTCATTTCAATGATTTAGTAGCTTCACTTTGTGCTATTATTCATTGGTCTGAAGGGAGGCCAGGTTCGGCCGAGAGGCCTGCATGTTTTATAACCACTGGAGGGCAAAGCTTTTCACCACAGCCCTGCACTTCTGTTAGGGGGAGACCAGACTGTTTCACACATGGAGATGTGCTGTAAACACAAACTGAGATAGTGTTTATTCACACACACACACACACACACACACACACACACACAGACCAGTGTGGAGGACGTGGAGACCACAAAGCTGTTTGGACTGACGGTTCTTGACCATGCCTCATAGCTGATGCCGAGTCCTCCTCTCTTTGTCTGCCAGAAATAACACAATTTGTTGTGCATACAGTGCATGTCAGAGGAGATGCCAGGCTGGAAACTCTGCTTAAAAAGAAAAAACAGATGGTTAACCGGTATCCCAGCCTGGTTAGGCTGATCTGTTTTATTGGGTTTAGAGGGGATAGCAGAGAGCTGACCAACTTGACCAGGCTCAACCATATTCAGAAGTGAAGAACTGAATTTGAACTAATTTGGCCACACCCACTGGAATTCAAGCCATGTGACATTCTCATATTTGAATTATGTGTTTCTATGGCAACACTATCAACGCCAAAGCCCTCAAGTGCTCCTGAACTCGTAATTACAACTTGTAAACTCGGAATGTTCTGAGAGTCACGACTTGGACCAGTGACAGCTGTAACAAGTCCGACAACATGAAAAGCAATGAGTAAAATGTCACGTGTTTTCATCTCGGAATTACGGTAATTACGATGTGGCGTGAAGGGAGCATGAATTTACTGACTTTCAACACAGGTGATGCATTCTGGGAAATGAAGTGTTCTTTCACCCCGGTACATCTACTTAATTTCTTCAAATGTGTCCGTCTACAGTTGAGGTCAAAAGTTTGCATACACCTTGCAGAAACTGCAAAATGTTAATTATTCCAAAATAAGAGGGATCATACAAAATGCGTGTTATTTTTTCTATTTAGTACCAACCTGAATAAGATATTTCACATAAAAGACGTTCACATATCGAGGGGGAAAAAAAAGTTGAAATGATAAAAATGACCCTATTCATTAGTTTACATATGCTTGATTCTTAATACTGTGCTGTTACCTGTATGATCCACAGTTGTGTTTTGTGTGTTTGTTTAGTGATAGTTGTTCATGAGTCCCTTGTTTGTCCTGAATAGTTAAACTGCCTGCTGTTCTTCAGAAAAAATCCTTCAGGTCCCACAAATTCTTTGGTTTTTCAGCATTTCTGTGTATTTTAACCCTTTCCAACAATGACTGCATGATTTTGAGATCCATATTTCACACTAAGGGACTCGTATGCAACTATTACAGAAGGTTCAAATGTTTCCTTCTGGAGCATCAGTGAGCATTTGAACCTTCTGTAATAGTTGGATATGAGTCCCTCAGTTGTCCTCAGTGTGAAAAAAGATCTCAAATCATACAGTCATTCTTGGAAAGGGTTCAAATACACAAAAATGCTGAAAAACCAAAGTAGTTGTGGGACCTTAAGGGTTTTTCTGAAGAACAGCAGACAGTTTAACTGTTCAGATCAAACAAGGGACTCATGAGCAACTATCACTAAACAACAACAACAAAAAAACAGTTGTGGATCACTCAGGTAACAACACAGTATTAAGAATCAAGTGTATGTAAAAGTTTGACCAGGGTCATTTTTATAAATTATAAAACTTTTTTTTTTTTCTTGTGGACTATATGGAAACGTCTTTTATGTGAAATATCTTATTCAGGTCAGTACTAAAAATAAATAAATAAATAAATAACATGCATTTTGTATGACACCCTCTTATTTTGGAAAAATCATTGACATTTTGCAGATACTGCAAGGTGAATGTTAACTTTTGACCTCAACTGTATCTATGAGGTCAAAAGTTTAACAGTTTAACTACTTCCTTGCATTCAAACTGCACTTTGCATTTCAGTTCAAATTCAGGTATTTAATCAGTATTTAAAAGCATTCTCAATTGAGTTGTGCCCATCTTTAGCATACACTGACATGGTTACGTTAACGCCGACATTCAGGGTTAGCGTTTGGGATCTCAAAGCGGTGCATGAAAACAAATAAATACTTTTAAAATAGTCTTTCAACTAACTGTCTTTGTCGGCTCCGGTATCCGTGAACACGTCTGTGTCAGCGAGGACGCGAGGGTGATAACAGGTAAAGCAATTACCCCGTGGCCGTACAATTTTTTCCTGCGACAACGACTGGCGAATTCCGCTCCCCCTACAGCAGTCTGTTTGCGAAGTGTGCTATTAGGGATTTTCTATGGACTCATTTGGAGCAACAAATAAGCAAATATGAATATGTGGCTTCATTTTTCTATCCAATTAGAGCAGATATCAGGCGTTTACTACGTTTCGAAGAGTCCTAGGTTCCATTTCGGTTTCCATAACTGCTCTTCAGAGAGAGAGCAATGGCACCATTTTGGGTGATTTGTTGCACAGATTGACTATGTCTTTGTGCAGGACCGGGCTTTGACTCATTGAGTCAGGGGTGACGGGAATGGGGCACCCCGTGGTTTTAGCAAGTCTGCTGAATTGCTAATGAAAGAGGAGGGGGGTGAAACTGACGAGGGAAACCAGGACTGAGACAGGCACCTCATCTGAATCATTTAGGCCGGGCCCAATTATAGATCTGATCCGTTAGCGAGAAAGGAAACGGGCCATTTTTAAAGGCAACACAAATCAATGAGAGCTGACAGTAATCTGTTTGACAGAAAGACCTGTTAGCGGTTTGAGGGTCATTACCTCTCCGTCGCCCGATGCATTACAGCGATGAAACGCGAAATGGAAACACAAAACAGTGGGAGGCTGCGTGCCATCTGCATCGCACCCGATGACTGCTTGTTTGTTAGCCCTAGAGCGAGTGGGCATCTCAATTTTACGCCTCTTGAAGAATTTCCTTCTCGTAAACTGCTGAGGTTAGCGCCCTAGTCCACCTTGACCCGCCTCTCAACCCGATATCATGCTATTGCACTTCGCTCGCCCCCTTGTTTGAGTCTCCTGCTAATACGCAGCCATTGATAATCATTTGCAGGAGTTTTCAAGAGCTGTCAAAGTTCACAAAGCAGCCTGACTGCTTGGAGGGAGAGCGAGGTGGAAGGATATCGATTCCCATTGAATCACACACACACACACACACACACACAAGAATTCATAACGCAGCCGGTTACGGATCTCCGAGCTGCCAAAATCAGCAATTGTCAGTAAACACTATTAGCATAGATTTGGGCGTCGTGTTCCCTCCCTGCTCGACTGAATGCTGCGGTCCGTATACAGTATAAAAGCCCATCTGTAGTGGCCTGAATCCTGGATCAGGGGATGGTGGAGGGTCTTCTCAGAACCCGACCCGAGGGAGAACGGGTGGGGGGAGGCCTGGCTCGACCAGCCCTTGGCTGCTTGTGTTCGGCAGCAGTATTCCCCCTCCGCTCCTGGTCGCCATCTGCCACGGTGCTGGTGTGAGGAGTGTCAGGAGCGATGTGGGCTCGGCCGGCTGCGTGCGAGGCAGCTGGAGTGATGGCGGCCCGTGTATCGGCAGGGGAGTACATCGATTTCCTGTCGGCACGTTTTTACATCTCATAACGCGGACCTCGTTCGCACCTATACACGTCGGAAGCCTTTCGTGTACTGCGTCGATGCGCGGTCGGAGGGTATTGGTTCTGATGCTAAAACCGGCTTAAGCAATGCCACGGCGCGAGGAGAAGATCTCGGTACCCGCGGGACCTAATTAGGAAGGCTTAAAAAGCATCTATATTACTATTAGGTATTGATTTACATTGGGGAACTTTGACTTCTTTGGTATATTTGACCATTCTAGACCTTATTCTTGTGCAAATGAACAAATATATCAAGGAAACTTTGTATGTTTAACACAACAGCGAATTTACCATGCATAAACAGAAAGACCAATGCAGACCTACAAACTAGAGTGCGGACAAAAATAGTTCTTCCATTTGTTAACATTAGTTCACATGAACAATGAAAAACACTAAATCATTCTAAATCATTTATTAATTTTAGTTGATAATTTTAACACTTACTAACACTATCACTAAACTAGGAAGTTGTATGTATAAAAGGGTTATTCCACCCCATGTAGTTTAAATGCAGCTTCAAAAGGCTCTAACGATCCCAGCCGAGGAAGAAGGGTCCTATCTAGCAAAACGATCTGTCATTTTTTTTCCCCGAAAAATAAAAATATGTATACTTCTTAAGCACAAAAGCTCTTGTAGCACAGGCTCTGAGATGTGCGTTCTTGAATGATTTGTTCATTTTGAACGGATCTTTAATGTCACTCGGGAAGAATCTCGGGGAGTGATTCGTTCAGTCGTGCATGCGCAACATCCTATTAGGTCCTGTACATGGAAGTAGTTCACCCGTTTCGAGTCTTCAGTTTTTTCGAGTCGTTCGTTCATCTTATGGGGCTGTCACGTGATGAACGAACAACTCAAACCCGAAAACTTGTCAGATAAGAGGTGAGGTGAGCTAATCATAGACCCAGGTAAACAATTAATTAATCTTTTCTGTTTCTTCTAGCATTACAGTTTTGTCTTGTTTGTAGTGTAATCAGCAGATGTGTTAGGGAAGTAACACGTAACATTTTAATTATATTTTGCTAAAATGAACGAAATGACTCGAAAAAAGATTTGTTCATTTTGCTGAACGAGACTTGTCTCTTTTTTGTCTGAAAACAGCGTTTGACTTACTTGCACTTTGTTCGTCTTTGCACGTTCGCTTTGTAAACACTGGGTCTGTAGTTCCGCGTGACCTTTCGACGTGATTCAATAGTACATAGTGTTGTAAACGCGCATCTCACAGCCTGTGCTACACAAGCTTTTGCATACAAATTTTTATTTTTCGAAAAAAAGATAAGACCTTTCTTCCTCGGCTGGGATCGTTTACAGCCTTTTGAAGCTGTATTTAAACTGCATTTTTAGAAGTTCAAAATCAGGGGCACAACTGAAGTCCATTATATGAAGAAAAATCCTGAAATGTTTTCCTCAAAAACCATAGTTTCTTTACGACTGAAGACAGAAAGACATGAACATCTTGGATGACAAGGGGGTGAGTAAATTATTTGTAAATTGTTGTTCTGGAACTGGACTTCTCCTTTAAGATATTTTGGATGAAAACCGGCAGGTTTGTGACTGTCCCATTGACTGCCAAGTAAATACCACTGTCAAGGCCCAGGAAAGTATGAAAGGCGTCGTCAAAATAGTTCAACTGCCATCAGTGGTTTAACCATAATTTTATGAAGCTATGAGAATACTTTTTATACGAAAAAAAAACAACTTTATTTTGAACTTTATTCAACAATTCTCCTCCGTGTCACCATAGCGCCATTTTGGAGAGTATCCGCTGGGCGCAAACTGCGTACGCTGTTCTGTGTCAGCTGCGTCACGCGGATACGCTGTTTTTGTTCAAATTAAAGCGTAAATATACAGAGAAAACATATCCTTGTGGTGTGGTTGACACAGAACAGCGTAAGCGTCCAGCGGATACTCTCCAAAATGGTGCTGCGGTGACACGGAGGAGAAGAATTGTTGAATAAAGTCGTTGTTTTTTTTTTTTCGCGTACAAAAAGTATTCTCTTAGCGTTGTAAAATCATGCTTGAACCACTGATGGCAGATGGACTATTTTGACGACGTCTTTCATACTTTTCTGGGCACTGACAGTGATATTTACTTGGCAGTCAATGGGACAGTCACAAACCTCCTGGTGTTCATCCAAAATATCTTTGTGTTCTGAAGACGAATGAAGCTTTTACGGGACACGGGGGGTAAGTGATTAATGACAAAATTTTTATTTTGGGGTGGAGTAACCCTTTAACATTATTTAATGGACATGGGCTAACAAGTATTACTAATTTTAGAGATTTTAGACATTTTAAAAATTTATAAAACAGAAAGGTTTTATCTACAAAGTTGAACGCTTGGTTCTATAAGGTTCTATTTGTGAGCCAATCAGCACTTCGAATGCACATAAGAGGACCAATCCGGATCAGCTTTCTTTGTCATATCGCTGGACTGCTCCGTGACAGCAGGACATATTAAATGTGAAATATTTATTAAGCGTGTATAGGGTCGCTAGCGACTTGAGGCAGGCTATGTAACAGTGCAAGTATATTATTTCTGAACAACAATAATTAAATGTCTGATGACTCAATACATGCATATCACCTGTTATGGAATAACAGGCACTGTTTAATACACAATGATGACGTGATTTTCATTTGTAATTATCGCAGGCATAAAACAAATATCATCTGCAGAAACTGAACTGGCTTGAATGCCTTACTACAGAGTAATTACTGTATGCAGTGAAATATAAGCGTCACTGTCATTTGATGGTGGACGTCGTTAATAGCAATCCAAATGTTTTGAAGTCATTGAGAATATGGTTAAAATCGCGAATATGAGCCAGATGCCAAATGTAATGGGGAAATGCGCTCTGAAGATGACAGCGATAGTAAAATCATCTGCTCAGACTGAACCCTTACAAGTTTTTTTTTTTTTTTTTTTTTTTTTTTAAAAAAAGCATTACTTTACTCTTTCGTAACTGTTATTAAAATATTGGGAGAGTTTTACGCTATTGCAGCAGATAAGTGATTCATCCGTGTTAGATATAGCCTTACCCGAACACGTCTGTTTTCTTGCAATTTAAAGTCTTAAAATGTCTTAAATTTTACAATATTAAGCCTTAAAGCCAAATAGTCAACAATCTAATTGAAGGGATCTTATTTACAACAATACAAGTTAACAGGTTATGTCAGACAAACTGTTCTAAAGAGAGAAAGCAATTTTACCTGTCCCATTTTCTCTGGAATAAAGTTCTGGTCAGATGAACTCAAACAGTTCCTGCAATAATGTGCTTTACAAAATTTATTCCTACCTAAAATTGACATCTGCAATGTAGAAAATATTCAGCACAGCCTTTTATGCTTAACTTGAACAAGAAAAAAAAAATGTCCTAAAATATGAAATGTCATAGGAAGCATTAAATGTACATTTCTCGACACACTGTTACAACACTAATTGTATGTTTTAAAAACAAATTATAAGCAACTGTCTGTATTTCTAGAAAATTGTTGATTAAATTAACGTTTTGCAAGATAGAACCTTATAATTCCAAACGGAAAATGACTTTTTTTGAATTAGAAGATTCTATCTGCATCTGACCTGTTCCCAAAATCCCCATTTACAAATTTAAGGGGATTCTATTATTGTACTTTTAGAATACATTTACGGTTTCATTTTCATGTATAAAAGAGGCTTGTTCCCCATATCATTTTTGCTACATGGAATGCAAATCCCTTGAAGCTCAGTATCTCTAAAAATAGAACGCATTAACGCTAACTAATAGAGGACTGACCAACCAAACCGCTAGCTTCTTTCTTAGATGTGAGATTTGAGTGTCTGCATCAGAAATACAATGTGAAATACTGCACTTGTACACTCTTAAAGATAAAGGTGCTTTAAAAGGTTCTTCACAGCGGTGCTATAGAAGAACCATTTTTGGTTCCACAAAGAACCATCTCTTTCTTACCTTTTGATAATGGTGAAGGTTCTTCAGATGTTGAAGGTTCTTTATGGAACCATTTAGAAAAAAAAGGTTCTTCTATGGCATCGTGAAGCACCTTTATTTTTAAATGTCTAATGTGAAACTTGTAATTCATTCAGTTTTACTTAATCTATGATTTCAGGCAAAGTTAAGTGGCTGACAACAAGGAAACCCACCGTTTGTTTGTTTTTTGTTTCCAGCCTGGCGCTCTTTTGAAGCGCAATAGTGCAATCTTGCATCGTTTGCTGTAAAATAGAATCCCATTTGCCCTTTGTCAGCACAAAACACTTGGATATGAAGGTTTCACTACTGAGTAAGCAGCGAATCTCAGCACATCCCCTTGAGACACAGGAAATGCACAAAGGTCCCTTCCTCTCGCGGCTCCTTCATCAGCACCCCAGTTGCCATACAATCACTTTAAGATTCATCAATTATTCAAATCTAACACGAGCGAGGGCATCGACAGACAACAGCAAAAGTGTATTTACAGACCAAACACAAGGCATGGCATGAGATTTCTTTTGGCTGTGGCATCCTAAAATAATCCCCCGCAGAATAAATCTGAGGTGAAAAATACACATTTATGCAATACTACCACTACTACAACAACTGCTAAAATATCCGTTTCATTCATGCATCTAGCTAATACACTCAGATCTATTTACTGGCTGTTTAAGTAAACGTATAACAACATAATACCTTGACCAAATCTCTTTCATTCATATTCAAAGTACATGCGTCTGCTTATTTTGCACAATGCAGGTGATTTTGCACGGACCCACAGGACCTTTTGCACAAAATACAGCACTCTGCATTTCTGTTTTTAATGTCTAGTCTTTATTGTGCTTGTAACTTTTAATTTCCTGTTTTGTATCCTTACTTTACGGTATTCTTCATTTCCAGATTCTCTGAAAAATACATTAAACAAAGATTAATATTTACAACTAAAAGCAAAAAACACAGATAGAAAGAAAAGGAACGTATAAGGAAGAAATAAGGAACTCGAATAACACTTCCATACCACATCCTGTGCACAAATGACAAACGGCATGACAAAGGCAATGGCTACAGGCCTGTTTGTGAAATGCGCTCAGGCACTGTTTTCATTGTAGCTGACACACCAGCTGAAGCATTGCTTCTTAACGTTTTACTTGTCCTTCTGTTAACGTTCACATTACCTTGAAAACGCTGTAAATTGATGTGACAATTAGACCAGCGCTTTGCAGTACCCAAAGGATGCCACACATATATAATGAGCGGGTTTTAGGGATGAGTTTCAACACAAGTTGTCACAGTATGCAGAATGGTCTAATTATCTCTAGCATGCCCGGCTGCAGGTGCGTGATGACTGGTTAATAGGGTGCGTTAGCGATTGCTGCCGTGGGTTTTGTGGGCTTCCGAGTCACCAGAGCCACGTGGAAGATGCACGCCTATGTTCAGCCTAATTGCTCACCTGTCTGCAACAACAGCAGCCATGCTTTCCTCTAAAAATGAATTCCTGCAAGACACATGCAAATGATGTTAAAGTTCCAGAAAGCAAATCGATTACACTACAAAATTATGCATGCACTAGGACTACTGGTCATCTATCCTGAAATCTAAAACCAGTTTGTCTGGTATAGTATTTCCACCTACATTAATGTGTACAAACAGTCATGCACAGATCAACAGCGCCATCTCCTGGACAGCAACAGAAGATTATATGAGGACAATTCATAAAGTTTAGAAATTCATGCTCAGTCTTGCCCCTGAACCTCCCTCCCTACAGTACACAGTGTTAGGGGTAACGCATTACAAGTAATGCGAGTTATGTAATAATATTACTTTTTTTAAGTAACTATGCAAACTAATGCAAACTCAGAATGCAACCCTGCAATAATTAAATATGTTAATACAAATATCCTTTATGTATTTAATCCCATTTTATTAACCAGTGTCTTTGCTGCTGACCTTCCATGTTGCAATTCAACCATACTAATAAGCAAAAATTACTTAAGATAAACTAACATTTGTTCTTCTTTATATATATATATATATATATATATATATATATATATATATATATATATATAGCGGAAGAGTGATCTCCTGCATAAATGCACTTTTCTTTCAACCTGAGATGCATTCATTTCACTTTTGGTGAAAATGGGCTTTTACATTAGGGCTGTTTTATATTAAAAACAAAGACGCAAGCCCTGCCCAGATTTAAAAAGCAATGCAAAAGTAACATCACGCATTACTTTCCATAAAACGTAACTAAGTAACATAATTAGTTACTTTTTCAGGGAGTAACGCAAAATTGTAATGCATTACTTTTAAAAGTAACTTTCCCCAACACTGCTCAGGGAAACTAGTGAGGTTTACAGTATAATAACTGTAGAGCTAGCCATCCAGGGTCAGATTCAGCTTTGAAAGTCTTGTTATATTATGACATACGTAATAGTTCCTGTTAATGTTGTCACCTCTGCTGCTGTGAATGATCCCACAAACTGAGGGAAATTTAAAGGTGTTGTTCAGGGTATTGTCACAGGAATCTGCACGTACTATTGTGTAAAAATGAAAGAATGAATGAATAAACAGTCTATGGCCATCATACACAATGACAATCAACAAAGACAACATGAAAAGCAGACACATTGCATTTCTTTCTTTCTTTTTTTTTTTTTTTTTTTTGGAAGAATATGGCTTTTTACTGTTCTATAGTCCAAAAGGTCTGTTCAGAACAAACCAGATTGTGCTTTCAGCTAAAAGTTGATGAGCAACACCAGCAATACAAGTCTGTCATTTAAACGGGATTTGTTACTGTACCATGTGAAACCCATAAACCTGAATAACCAGTAACATGGCCAGGCCATCCCTAAACTGCTCAGATATATTAACTTCAGTATATACAGAATATAAAAAGAACATTTATACTTGGTACAAACAGTATCACTATTAACTATTTAATGTTAGTATTAAATGATGTTAAGCTCAACTATCAATGTTGTACTTTGACATTAAACTCTGTTGAATGATGTAACTGTAACATAACACAGTGAAGTCACACCCAACGCCTTCATCCTACCTGTCATTGTGTCTTCTTTTTATGTTAAAACTCCTAAAAGCTTCCAGCATCTCTGTGGTTGCATATTACTGAAGCACAGAGAATTCAAAGGAGCAGTTCACTTAGAAATGAAAATAAATGTACTTACTCGCATGATTGTCACTCTTCTGAATGTACTGTAGCTGCTGGTCACTCTTTTCCATACAACTGCAATCAGTTTGCCAAATATCTGTTATGTTGAATGTGTTGTTTACAGTTCTTTGACTTCAAAGTCTTACAATCCACACTTGGAAACCTAAGACATAAGACAGAGCTAGACTTGAATGGCCCTGTTGCACAACAACAACAACAACAACAACAACAACAACAACAACAACAACAACAACAACAACAACAACAACAACAAAATAGGTTTGAATGTCAACACTGTCAACGCTTTATTATTTCTTGAAGATTATTTGAATTTGTTCGCTGCACTGAACTGTACATGTCAAACACCAAGTTCATCTTCAACACTGAAGATGAAAAAAGACTGCAGGTCTTTCAGGCAAAGTACCACATCTGATAAATGTGTTTAGACAAAGAAAAAACAAAGCAATTGTTTAAAATAGAAATAGTCTGTAACATGTGAGTAAATATGTTGGCTGTATACTTCCTGCTTCACAGATGATTTTCAAGTTAAAGTCTTCCACTTGTTGCATCAATGAAAATCACCTATGCACAATTAAAATGAGTCAGACCCAGTCTTATTTTCTCTATGTTCTGCAAGGCAACTGTCAAAATGAAAAAGAAAAGAATTTCACAGCTGAATTAGTTAACCAAGGCCTGTGGGATTAAACATTCAATAACAAAGACACAATTTTTCTAGACAAATTTACAAATGAAAAAACAGGAGAATGTTAGCAGAGCTGGAATATAAATGAAACTTGAGCTGAAGTACAAGCATCTTCACATAATTACCAGCAAACTTTCACCAAAATAGTTACATAATCTAACATCAAAAGTAACAATTTATATAAAACACAATCTATTACATAAACTTCGTAGTCACTGGTGATTTTATGAAAACC
>NC_066876.1:33759873-33848532 GCF_022985175.1 Labeo rohita
GCAGGAAAAATTACCGGTCATTGGAAAAAGACTACAAGAAATTGATAGATACTACTGTAGCTAATCACAATTGCTAATCAACGAGGTAAATCTATATTTGTACATATTTGTATATATTTTAATGAATGTTGAATGTTGAAAAAATCTAAATTTAATTAAAACGAATGTTTTGTTGATGTTGTGAGTGCACACAAATCAAAGTAGATTCGTTGCAGTTCCGAATAATGTATTACTCCTACCTTTAGCAAAAATGATGGCGTGTAGATATTAATTAAAAAATCGCAAGCGATATTGCCGGTGTTACACCAAATTCTGTGACCATCGTATTCTGTGACCCTAGTAGGCGCTGTTGTCGCTGTTTGGCTTAAACTCGATCACACAGGCGGATTGGGTCCGCAAACAGCGTAACTTTAAAATATACGTGAGATCTGTAACAGGTTCATAAAATGTTCGCGCGTGAACGGGCTATCCAAAGAATTTTGGTCTAAATATACGCAGTACAGCTGTTACATTAAATAATTTGTATTTGTTTTTCATTTTCTAATACTTTTACATTTATAAAAATCTACCTCTTAATTTGTATTTATTTATTTATTTATTTATTTATTAATTTTATATATATATTTACATTTATAAAAATCTATATATTAATTTTTATTTATTTATTTATTTATATATTATTATTATTATTATTATTATTATTATTATTATTAATTTTTTCCCTCTGCTTATGTTTTAGCCTTAAGTGTTATGCAGGCTACTGTAGATCCTCTTGAATGTTCTCCTATGTATGTTTGTACAATTTCTTAACTGCTTCTTAAATAAATAAATAAAAATTAAAGTGGATGTGTGGAATGTTTGTTTAGAAATGCTGGTTATTTAACAGGCTTATTAAACCAATTTATTTCATGAGATTAAACACAATCCAGTTGTTTGCAGAGCAGCATATTTTTGCATCTTGTATGCAACAGAAACATTTAAGTATATATACACAACATTTTGTGTATATATACACAAAAACAGACTACTAATATTTAAAAGGGGTATCAGAATTTGTGACCCCATTGTTATATGTTTGAAAATTCTTGACATAATTAAACCATTTCAGGTAATTTATCTGTCCTTGCATGTACCTTTTTTGTTTGTTTGTATTTTGTTTTACCACAAATGTAAAATACATTTACAAACATTGTATCTATAATCTATATACAAAGAGTTCAGATGCAAAAGCCTCTAAATCCATCTGATGTATTTCTTTAAAATGAGCATTTCTTTCTAGCTACTTTGTATAGGTTTCTAAGTAAGTACTGGTTCTTCTGATTGGGCTGAGGCTGGAATTTAGAGAGTTTGCAGTAAATGTAGTTGATGTATACTGTGTCAGAAGGATTCACTCAGTATCATTCTCTCGATATCATATATATACGTATATATATATATATGTGTGTGTGTGTGTGTGTGTGTACCTGGTATTTATCACATTATGGGGACCAAATATCCCCACAAGGATAGTAATACCAGTAAATTTTTACCTTGTGGGGACATTTGTGAAACAGGCTTATAAATCAAGCAGGATTATTATTATTTTTTTTTTTTTTTTTTTTTTTTTTGAGAAAGTAAAAGTGTGCACAGTCTCCTGTGAGGCCTAGGTTTAGGTATAAGGTAGGTGTAGGGCGATAGAAAATACGGTTTGTACAGTATAAAAACCATTACGCCTATGGAATGAACCCATAAAACATGGAAACCCAACGTGTATGTGTGTGTGTGTATGTATATGTATGTGTATATGTATGTGTATATATTAATTTCAAAATATATAATTGTGCTTACATGAACAGTGACTAAATCAGCAAATTAAGATTCAAGTAGCTTTATCGCCATGGTTTTACACTGGCAAACCATTAACAGCAAACACTGCACATAATTATTTTATTTATAGTTTATGCTATTCCCTTACCAATCATGCAGACATTTGAGGCTCTCCTCTTTATGATGTAACACTGATGTTTGTCAGCATTTTTGGGATATTCCCCCACAAGAAGGTACCTCTTAAGCTCAGTTACCATGTTAGAATCCATTATGCACTGTTGTAATTTGCAAATAATCCTACTAATATATGCACATCAGTCAAGTTAGTCCTTGTTACCAATGGACCATGAGTTATTTTCTAACTTATAAGGTGAAGACTTTAATTGCTTCATGTGTGATGAATTTTAATTGTTGCCTGTATTTTTGTTCATTTTTATGGCTATGGTAGCTCTTAAAGTCAGCAATATTTCTGTCTCGGAAGCTTGTATTGTGGCATTTAGGGGAAAAATATCTGAATGCTTCCACAATAAATGAAAATGAATTGTACTCCTTGTTGCTGATATTCATTTATCTTGCGTTGCTCATCTCTGCTACTTGAATGGGCTGTAACAAATATACCCCAAAATAAAAATGAACAAAATTACAGCTGTCATCCCTATCTGTTTCAAAACAGAAGAAAAATACATTTCTTCAGAACAAAATAGTCGCCCATCTCCTGCAAAACTGCATACTTTGCATGAAATCAACGCATTACCTTTTAATACAATACAATAGTAATGATAAAAAGATCAAAAGGAATTCTACTACAAGCGTTGTCTCTCTTTACAGTTTACCTTTTAATACTAATATAATAATAGTAACAACAACAGGAAAGAAAAAGATAGAAAAGCCAACAACAAAATATTGTGTGTATAAGTATAATGACTAGCTTTGAAACAATAACACCTCTGTCTTCTTAACACTGACTTTTTGTGACTTTTTAAAAGATGCAAGCACGCAGAAGGAGCCGATCCGCTTCTCCAGTCAATTATGAACAAGAACCTGGAGTAACGGAGAGAGAGCAACTGGACAGAGAGAAGAGAGACAATGCACAAAAACTACAATTTAACACCATATTTTTAATTAAATAGAAATTAAAGTAACTGTAAAAATAAAAAAGTATTAGAAAATGAATAAATAAAATAAATGACAATTCAGTATTGTAAAAGTTGCACTGTTCATATTAAAACTTTTAATTTTTTTTTTTTTTTTTTTTTTTTTTTTTATTATTATTATGTATTTATTTATTTTTAAAGTACACAGTACATTTGTTGGACATTAAGTCTTTCTGTGTTAAAGATTTTCCCTTAGGCTATATATGATGAGTTCATTTGCAAAACTCTCTCATTGTGCATAGATAGATACAATGTGCACGGGAATCTATGTTTAATACTCTAATGGCACAAATCGAACACAACCGAATTATAACGATTTTTTTGTTGAAGTTAGTGTTCTGCCTTTAAATTTAAATTTAGTCAATTTGAAATATAAAGTTACTGCAAACTTGGAGCTGACAAAATGTAAAATTATAAGGCAGCATGAACACTAACTTTTTTTTTAACTCTGCAGTGGCGCTAAATGGGGTGGAGAGTGAAATTTTCGTTATATTTAAAGAGAGGTTTGGAAGGCATGGGGTGGAGAGTGACCTCACTGGCCCATATTGTATTTGTTTTTTTCTAACGAAGGGAATTAGGTACAATGTTTATTTTAGCGGCACAAACCGGCACAAATCGAGCACAAAGGAACGGCACCGGTTTGGAGAGATTTGGACTACATGGGGTGGAGAGTGACGTCACTGCCTCAAATTGTTTTTGTTATTTCTAAGAAGGAGAAATATATTCGACGTTCATTTCAACCGCACAAACCGGCACAAACGAATGACACCAGTTTTGTGTGATTTAGACGAACCGGGGTTGGAGAGTGACGTCACAGCCCCGAAAATATTTTTGTTATATCTAGGGAAGGAAAACAAATACAGTATTTATTTTAACGGCACAAACGGGCACAAATCAAGCACAAACGAACTGCGCCGGTTTGGAGCGATTTGGGCAACATGGGGTCGAAAGTGACGTCACACGGTCAAAAAAATAATGTTTAATATCTTAAACACCAAACCAGCACAAACGTTCACGGAGGTGAGTGACCCTCGTTAAAATATTGAACACATTGATGCAGTATGTCTGGTGTTTCCGTCTGGTCCGCGTGCTTTAGAAACTCCAAACACCGACCACACGTAAAGCAAAACCACGTTAAGCTGCTCATGTGTTTGCCACAAAACGGGCAAAACATCCCTCTGCCGCAGTCCATGTTCGGTCACCATAAACTTTATTTACGCCATTTACTCCACAACACGAATTTACCGCGCTCACCAACAACAACGCAACACATTTCACTGCGTCACTTCCGGTGTGTGGTACATTCCCTTTCCGTAAAGAATCTGTCATTGTAAATTTGTTTCGGGACTGCTAAAAGTGTTTTGCGTCTTGTTATTTTTTTTTCTAAAATGTAAATTTGTTTCGTCCTTGGTAAAATCGTTTTTCCCATGTACTTGTGTTTTATGATAGGTAAAAATGTTTTCCAAAATGTAAATTTGTCTTGAGCTTTGTAAAAGTGTTTCACACTTTGTAATGTTGTGTTTCCTGGCCACCGTATTTAACACAAGATTTAAGGATAAGGATAAGGATAAGGATAAACTTTATTTGTCCCCGAGAGGAAATTTATCTTGGACAAAGTGCTACCATGTTGCTCTGAACAAACAGTACTAATAAATAAAGACAAAATAAGTAAAACAGTTAAGAACATACATTAAAAACACAACACTACAATATATATATATATACATATATATATACACACATACATATACATACATACATACATAATAAGGTAAAATGCAAAACACGGCGAAGTGCTAATATGTTTTGAGTGCGTTGTTCATCTTGGTAGAATTCAACAGTTTAATTGAGGTAGGAACAAATGAAAGTTTCAGTCTATTGGTTTTACACATTGGCATTCTCAGTCTCTTTCCTGATGGCAGCAGCTGTATTCGCAAAAAAGAGGGTGTTCAGAATTAGTGCTGATACTTATTGCTCTTCTCGTACACTGCCTGTTCGTACAAAGCCTATATGGGTACATATTGCTTTATTCCTATAACTTTCATGGCTGTTTTGTGAATATGTGTCAGTTTGCTTTTCAGTTGGACAGACAAGTTTCCAAACAGACTTTCCATAGCAGATAAGACTTTCAAACATGGCTCGGTAAAAAACAAGCAAGATATTGCTACCCACTCCATACAGTGAGTATGCTTCACCTTCTTAAAAAATAAAGTCTCTGTTGTAGTCGTGTGCACAAACTGTCAATATGTGTCTTCCAACAAAAAACACTGTGTAAGAGGCTTAAAATGGCAGTGTCGTCAGCATATTTCATAATATAATTGTTAATATATTTGCTCCTGCAATCACTCGTGTACAAAGCAAAAAGCATAGGCGATGAAATACAACCTTGTGGCACTCCTGTATTACTATATCTAACCTCAGAAAGTGTCCCATTGACCCTGACCTGCTGAGTTCTACTACTTAAAAAGGAGTGAAACCATTTGATTAAAAAAGCACTGACACCCATACAATGCAGCTTCTCTAAAAGCAGATGTGTCTGCACTGTATTAAACGCTGAACTAAAGTCAACAAATAAAATACGAGCATAGGCTTTAGTATTCTCAAGATGCTTGGACACAAGATGGACAATATTAAGAGCAGCATCCTCGGTACTCCTGTTCTGCCTATAGGCAAACTGACATGTGTTTAATAGGGCCTCTACTTCTTTTTCCAGCAATGAAATTACAAATTTCTCAAAACACTTCATAACATGTGAAGTCAAAGCCACAGGACCAAGATCATTATTTGCTCTAGCACCAGGGTTTTTAGGAATTGGTGTTACGTAGGACTTTTTCCACAGGGCTGGGACAGTGTGAATATCAAGAGATCACTGAAATAAGGGACACCATGCTATTGCAAGCTCTTCAGCACAACTTTTTAACAAAAATGCTGGTAACTCATCTGGCCCAGTAGCTTTGTTGGTGCGCAAGTACCTAAAAAGGTGCTGCACATCATGTAGGTCTACTTCCACCCAGGGGGAATCATTGGTATCAGGCAATGATTGTAATATGCTATAACATTCATCTAAATCATTTTGTGCCTCGAATCTCAAATAAAAATCATTTAGCTCATTTGCTCTTTGTAAGTTGTCCAATGTTATAATATGTTTCCTAGCAGGGTTCATGTTAGTAACCAATTTCATTGTTTCCGAAAAGGGCTCACAAAAAACAGCCCTTAAGTGTTTCCATAGAATCATCTGTCCATATATTAACCCTTTTATACTCTGGCTTACATGTCTTTAACACTGACCTATAAGAAGGAATCAAATGCACAACATTATGGTCCGAGTTGGAAAGAGGAGGCTTTGATTTAGCTACATATGCATTTTTGACATTACCATAACATTTATCCAAAATTTTTGTTTTCCTGGTGTCACAGCGCACATATTGTTCAAACCCCGCTAACGTAGTTTCTAGCTTTCAATGATTAAAATCGCCCAGAAAGAAAATAGGGGCTCAAGCTGCTCATGTGCGCATTCAGCAATGTACGCGGCAGCTTTACCTGCATTGCCACTAGGTGGAATATACATTGCACATATGATAACACAACCGAACTCTCTCGGTAAATAGTGAGGTCTGAGTGACACACAGAGCAGTTCGATATCGGGGTGCATACCTTGTATCTTACTGTATATTGTTTACACGACCTGTCACATATGTACATACAGACTCCTCCTCCACTCTTTTTACCAGCCTCAATGGAGCGATCTGCGCGCACCAACATGTATCCATCAAGTTCGAGTAACGAATCCGGAATTCCCTCATAAAGCCAGCTTTCTGTAAGCACCATAAGATTAGACTCCCGATATTCAAAGCAGGTCTTTGTAATGGCACGGAGTTAATCCATCTTGGGCACCAGCGACCTCACGTTGCTCAGGATCACTGAAGGTAGCGGTGGTTTACTAGCTCGCTGGTGGAGGCACTCCCAAAGGCCTCCCCACCTCCCTCTCTTGCGCAGCAGCCAGGTCCTGGTGTGTGGAGCACGTATAGCCGCTGGCAGGTAATCCGGTGCTGCATAGTAATGATTACTGAGAGACAGCAATGCACTCCTAGAATATACCAGTTTTTGATTTTGTTCCTGCTGTAGGCCTAAGTCCAAAGTGAAACATGGAATAAACGGCACCCCAAAGATCAGAACCAAAAGCAAGAGGAGTAAACACTTGGCCATTATTCGACTCTCCAAACAGTGCCGACAGATAGCAGATGAACGGCAAGTTCGTATTAGTCCATATTAGTCACAAACACCTTGCATCTCACTTAGCCGTATTAACTTTAAAATCCAAAATAAGAAACAAAGCAACAACAGTAGCACGAGCCTGTGTCGCTGCAGAGCTGCGCCACCGGAAGTCTCCATTTAACATGTTGTTAACATGTTTTAGCATGATTAGCTTGTTGCTTGTATATTTATAGGCTGATTACAATGTTGTTAGCGTGATTAGCATGTTTTTAGCATAATTTGCAAGTTACTAGCATGTTTCTAGCCTGATTAGCATGTTGATAGCATGTTTCGCGCATGATTAGCATGTTACTAGCATGTTTCTAATATGACTAACACGTTACTAGATTGGTGTTAACGTTTCTAGCATTATTAGCATATTACTAACATGTTGTTAACATGATTGGTATGTTGCTAGCGTGATTAGCATGTTACTAGCATGTTGTTAGCGTGATTAGCAAGTTATTAGCAAGATGTTAGCATGATTAGCATGTTACTAGCATGTTGTTAACATGTTTCTAACATGATTATCAGGCTGTTAGCATAATGAGCAAGTTTCTAGCATGTTTCTAACATGATTAGCATGTTACTAACATGTTGCTAGCATGATTAGCAAAGTTACTAGGATGTTGTTAGCATGATTAGCATGTTACTAGCATGTTGTTAGCATGTTTCTAACATGATTAACATGTTACTAACATGTTGCTAGCATGATTAGCAAATTACTAGTATGTTTGTAGCATGATTGTCATGTTACTAACATGTTGCAAAGATTAGAAATATTAGAGTGGAAGCTTAAATGAGTCTAAATTGATTACAAATAGTACATAGAAGGGGAGCTTGATTGAGCCTCAAGGGATTCTGGGAGTTTAGATTTCAAGTTTGTCAGTTGGAGTTTGAAGAGTGTTGGCTCATTTGAACATTCCATCGATGTAAGTCTATGGGATTTTTGGTGGTTCTGATAGTGATATAGCACACAGAGTCAGATATAGCACACAGAGTCAGCTTGAGAAAGCATAGCCTGAAAGTTTGAAGCAGTTAGCATGTTACTAGCACGATGCGAGCACGATTACCAAGTTACTAGCATGTTGTTAACATGATTAGCAGGTTACTAGCATGTTGTTAACATTTTCCTATCATGGTTAGCATGTTACTAGCATGTTGCTAGCATGGTTAGCATGTTACTAGCACGTTGCTAACATTTTTTTATCATGATTAGCATGTTACTAGCATGTTGTTAACATGATTAGCAAGTTACTAGTATGTTTGTAGCATGATTAGCATGTTACTAGCATGTTTCTAACATAATTAGCATGTTACTAACATGTTGCTAACATGATTAGCAAGATACTAGCATATTGTTAACATGATTAGTATATTAATAATATGTTGTTAGCATGTTTGTAGCATGATTAACATGTTGTTACCATGTTTCTAGTATGATTAGCATGTAACTAGCACATTGCTAACATGATTACCAAGGTAATAGCATGTTGTTAGCATGATTAGCATGTTACTAGAATTTTGTCAGCATGTTTTTAACACGATTAGCATGCTACTAGCATGTTGTTAACATGATTAACAAGTTATTAGTATGTTTTAGCATGATTAGCATGTTACTAGCATGTTGTTAGCATGTTTCCAACATGATTAACATGTTCCTAACATTTTGCTAACATGATTAGGAAGTTACTAGCATGTTGTTAGCATGATTAGCATGTTACTAGCACGTTGCTAGCATTTTTCTATCATGATTAGCAAGTTACTAACATGTTGTTAGCATGATTAGCATGTTACTAGCATGTTGCTAGCATGATTTAGATAGCTAGATAGATTAGAAATATTAGAAATTAGAGTGGAAGCTTAAATTAGTCTAAATTGATTAGAAATAGTACATAGAAGGGAAGCTTGATTTAGCCTCAAGGGATTCTGGGAGTTTAGATTTCAAGTTTGTCAGTTGGAGTTTGAAGAGTGTTGGCTCATTTGAACATTCCGTCAATGTAAGTCTATGGGATTTTTGGTGGTTTTGATAGTCTGGTTTACGAAAACTGTAAACCAGATCAGTCTAAAAAGATATAGCAGACCAAGTCCTACCAGTCTGAAGGTCTGGGCCAAGTTTGGTGATTCTAGCTTGAAAGCTCTAGGAGGAGAAAGATACCGAAATTTGGCTCATAAGAAGAGGAATAATAATCTTAAATAGTATCAGTCAGTAAGTTGGCTTTCTCAAGCCAACTTAATAAAAAGTAAAGTAGAGGTGGGTTTTTTATGGAATCACTTAACTAGCTTTATCACTGTAGCATGATACAGTGAGGAAATTAACTAGTTAACCATTTCCCAAAACCGTAACATGGTTGTGCCTTTGATGTTTGAATCACGTTGCCCAACAATATCCACTTGTTAAATTGCGATGTTACAAATACTGCTTCCAGGTCCAAGCTTCCACCCCAAGTGAGTATACTACTGTATCTCAGCAGCCATTTATGAGCATTCAGCAACAGTTTTGTGGAAATCACAGACAATTTCCCAAAATCAGAGGCAAATTTTCTGTAGTTTGTAGACAAGGCAGAGTTGTCGGTGATTCTTCCCATTGAAGAGTTGGTACTATGGTACCCCAGACAGTTGTGCAGTGTGAGAAGCGCACCGATCCAACGACTTTAAAAATCATGCAGTGTGAACCCGGCTGTAACGTGGACACTGGCGGTGTAGAATCCAATTGCAGAAGTTTATTACAAACAACAGCAAACATACACGATGAAACAGGCAGAGGGTCAATAACCGGAAAAGCAGTCCAAAATGTAAACGTAATCCAAACGGCAGAGTGATAACACAGGCAGTGGGTCAAATACCATGAAGTCAGTCCAATCAGGCATACAATCCGACAAGGGTAATCCGTAAACTCAATAACCAAAAGCAAAGCAAGACAGCAACAGGTAATCCAACAGAGTAAATAAAGAAACACTCGGTAAGGCAGGTTAAACTGGCAATACTTCGCCAAGTATAGAGCACATGGTCAGTCTTTATATAGTCCCAAACAGGAAGCAGCAGTAGAAGCAGCAGAGGGAGCGTGCAGGCAGTCCTAGGGTGAGGGCTCCCTCTGCTGGCTTGGCGTTACAGAATCCCCCCCCCCTAGGAGCGACTCCTGGCGCTCAAAACAACAACAACAACAGTCCAGGTGGGTGGGGGAACAGAGGCAAAACAGGGGGTGGGATGGAGGGCCAGGTCCATGTAGAGCAGGTGGGCCTGGATCGTGGAGCAGGGACAGACAGTGAAGCACTGGAGGACCTGGATCATGGAGCAGGGACAGACAGTGAAGCACTGGAGGACCTGGATCGTGGAGCAGGGACAGACAGTGAAGCACTGGAGGACCTGGACCGTAGAGCTGTGGCAGACAGTGGAACCTCAGAGGACCTGGGCCGTGGAGCTGTGGCAGACCGTGAGACACTGGAGGGCCTGGGCCATGGCGCAATAGCAGACAGTGGAACCTTGGAGGACCAGGGCCGTGGAGCTGTGACAGACAGTGGAACCTTGGAGGACCAGGGCCATGGAGCAATGGTAGACAGTGGAACCTTGGAGGGCCTGGGCCGTGGCGCAATGGCAGACAGTGGAACCTTGGAGGACCTTGGCCGTGGAGCAATGGCAGAGTAGGGGACCATGGTGGGGCAGGCAGAACAGGTAGAGCAGGGAGCCATGGCGAGGCAGGCAGAGCAGGCAGAACAAGAAGCCATGGCGAGGCAGGCAGAGCAGGCAGAACAAGGAGCCATTGCAGGGCAGGTAGAGCACACAGGAGTAGAGTTATCCATAGTGGGCCTAATGACATGCATAGCAGAGCGGTGTGCACCCAAACAATCTCCTTGGCCGTGGCATGACAGGCAGAGAGTTCATCTTGGGACGCCGCCCCCATAAGAGGATCTACAGCTTGCGCTGACACCTCTGGGGGCATGGGCGCAGATGCTTGGGCAGGTGTGGCAGGGAAGTTATCAATGGCCTTCATGGCCGTGACAGGACAGGCAGAGAGTCCGTGGGGAAACGCCGCCCCTTTAGGAGATTCTGCAGCCGGAGCTGCTGCTTCTGGGGGCATTGGCGCAGACTCTTTGACAGAAGAGGCCTCTGGCGTAGACTCGTGGACAGGCGAGGCCTTGGGAGCAGACTCGTGGACAGGCGAGGCCTCGGGAGCAGACTCGTGGATAGACGAGGCCTCGGGAGCAAATTCGTGGACACACGAGGCCTCTGGAGCAGACTTGTGGACCGATAAGGCCTCTGGAGCAGACTCATGGACAGACGAGGCCTCTGAACCAGATTCGTTGATAGACGAGGTCTCTGGAGCAGACTTGTGGACAGATGAGGCCTCTAGAGCACAGCGTGCTGCCCACACACTGAAAATGGCGATGGCCATTACAGGCAGCACAGTAGATAGTGGGGTGTCTGTTGACCTCGAGGGTGCTGATGCTATGGACTTATGGCTTGTGAATGTGGGCTCTGCGTGGCTTGGGAGCGTGGGCTCTGCGTGGCTTGGGAGCGTGGGCTCTGCGTGGCTTGGGAGCGTGGGCTCTGCGGGGTCAGCTGATACGTGAGGTGGCTTGAGAAGGTCAGAGGGGGCCTGGTGAGATTCTGGTAGAATAACAGTTTTATGACTTGACTCAGGGAGGCCTGCCGTGGCCGGACTTGACTCAGGAGCAACAGCAGTAACCTGACTTGGTTCATGGAGATCAACTGTGGTGTGGCTTGGTTCAGGGAGATCAGCTGTGGCTTGACTTGGTTCGGGAATAACAGCAGCAATTTGACTTGGCTCATGAAGATCAACTGTGACTTTGCTTGACTCAGGAACCACGGCTGTGACTTTGCTTGACTTGAGGGCTACAGCTATAGCTTTACTTGACTCAGGAGCAATAGCTGTAACTTGACTGGACTTCGGAAGAGCAGCTCTGACCTGACTTGACACAGGAAACACAGCTTTAACGTGACTTGACGCTGGAACAACAGCTGCAGCTTGACTTGACTGTGGAACAACAGCCGTGACCTGACTGGACTCGGAAACTTGACTTGACTCAGGAAACGCAGCTGTAACTTGACTTGACTTGGAAACTTGACTTGACTCAGGGGACGCAGCTGCAACTTGACTTGACTTGGAAACTTGACTTGACTCGGGAAACACAGCTGCAACGTAACTTGACTCAGGAACAACATGGCTTGGCTCAGGAACGACAGCTGTAACTTGGCTTGACTCGTGGGGCACAGCTGTGACTTGGCTTGACTCGTGGGGCACAGCTGTGACTTGGCTTGACTCGTGGGGAACAGCTGTGACTTGGCTTGACTCGTGGGGAACAGCTGTGACTTGGCTTGACTCGTGGGGAACAGCTGTGACTTGGCTTGACTCGTGGGGAACAGCTGTGACTTGGCTTGATTCATGGGGAACAACTGTGTCCTTGCTTGACTCATGGAGAACAACAGCTGTATCTTGGCTTGGCTCGTGGAACACAGCTGTGACTTGGCTTGGTTCATGGGGAACAGCTGTGGCCTTGCTTGACTCTGTTGCTTGACTTGACTCTGTTGCTTGACTTGACTCTGTTGCGTGATCGGGCTCTGTAGCTTGACCGGGCTCTTTAGCTTGACCGGGCTCTGTAGCTTGACCGGGCTCTGTAGCTTGGCCGGGCTCTGTAGCTTGGCCGGGCTCTGTAGCTAGACTTGACCCTGGAACTGGACTTGACCCTGGAACTAGACTTGACTTGGAAGCCTTGGACTTTGGAGCAGCAGCTGTAGCTTGACTTGGTTCTGCAGCTTGACTTGGTTCTGCAGCTTGACTTGACACAGGAACAGCAGCTGTAATCTTGCTTGGCTCGGGGGTGGCAGCTGTGACTTTACTTGACTCAGGAAACGCAGCTGCGAATTGACTTGACACAGCTGCAACTTGACTGGAACCAGGGGTAGCTGCCATTTTAGCTGCCCATACAGCCATGAGGGGTGAGTCCAGTATGTGTGACATCATGTGGTGTGACTTGGAGACAGCGACCATCTTATGGAGTGGCTCGGGGAAGGCGGCCATCTTGTGGACTGGCTCTGGAATGGCGGCCATCTTGTGAACAGGTTTGGGGATGGCGGCCATCTTGTGGACTGGCTCGGGGATGGCGGCCATCACGTGAGCAGGCCCTGGAGCGGCAGGCATGGCGTGAGCAGGCCCTGGAGCGGCAGGCATGGCGTGAGCAGGCCCTGGAGCAGGAGACGTGACGTGAGCAGGCTTTGGCTTTGCAGGCATGACGTGAACAGGCTTTGGCTTGGTGGATGTGGCCTGAGCAGGCTTTGGTTTGGCAGGCATGACGTGAACAGACCTTGGCTTAGTGGATGTGACTTGAGCTGGCTTTGGCTTGGCAGGCTTGGTTTGAGGAGCCTCTGGCATGACGGTGACGATACCGGACATGAAGGTTGGGATGTGACGGGTCTCTGGTTTGCTTGAGGTGAAGGGAGCTGGTTGTGGTGGGATAGCTACTGCAGGATTGCGGGGTCCCTCGTCCGCAATCCCGACAGTAAAAGGTGAGCCACTTAAACGCAAAGCTAAGTCTATGTATTTTTCAAGAGTCCAGTGTGGGGTATTGCGTGGCATGAGACGTGAAATGTCCTTACTTAAACCAAACCGGAAAAGATCTTTGAGAGATGTATCGTTAAAGTTCACCTGATAACACAGATCACAGAAGTCGGTTACATAATCCTCTATTGGATGGTTTCCTTGTCGGAGACTGATGAGACGATCTGCTGGGTCCATGGTTGGTTGTGTATTTGTAACTTCCGCTGGATTCTTGGGTGGCGAAGTATTCTGTAACGTGGACGCTGAGGCGGTGTAGAATCCAATTGCAGAAGTTTATTACAAACAACAGCAAACATACACGATGAAACAGGCAGAGGGTCAATAACCGGAAAAGCAGTCCAAAATGTAAACGTAATCCAAACGGCAGAGTGATAACACAGGCAGTGGGTCAAATACCATGAAGTCAGTCCAATCAGGCAAACAATCCGACAAGGGTAATCCGTAAACTCAATAACCAAAAGCAAAGCAAGACAGCAACAAGTAATCCAACAGAGTAAATAAAGAAACGCTCGGTAAGGCAGGTTAAACTGGCAATACTTCGCCAAGTATAGAGCACATGGTCAGTCTTTATATAGTCCCAAACAGGAAGCAGCAGTAGAAGCAGCAGAGGGAGCGTGCAGGCAGTCCTAGGGTGAGGGCTCCCTCTGCTGGCTTGGCGTTACACCGGCATTAGTATTAATACAGATGTCAAATCTCATTCTTTCCCATGTGACTTCTTTCACAGTCATGTAGCCCATGAGGTGTTTTTAAAACTCACACTGTTAAAACAGCTGTGATATGTGGAAATTCTATTGCATTCCATATAGCTATTATATAGCCTACACATGAACAGGCAGAGGCAGACAGTAGTGAAGTTTCCCTATCTGTCGTACACTCCGGGTTGTGTCAATGTACCACACTAGGGGTCGCCCTTGGGAGCCCAAACACCTCTGATAGTTTGAGAAAAGGCCAATGAAATTGGGTGTGCAGATTTTGCATAGCTGGCCACGCCCCGGACATCCAGGTATAAATAGGGCAGCGCATGCTCTGTTCACTCGTTCTGTTTTTTGGAGCCGAATGCAGCATCTCTGTGTGAGAAGCGGCATCATTCACCTCTTCGTCGTTGGATCTACGGCACAGGCAGCGGTCTCTCCCTTCTCTAACACAGCTAAGTGTTGTGAGAGCTCCCCTGGGTGCGTCGACGGTGATCTACAAGAGAAGATTCTCCTCTGAGCAAATTTTCTCTAAAAGAGCTACACAATATGGATTGTGTGTGACATCATGCCTTTCCGTAAGTGTCCTTCTGGTTGCGGTTTCTACTGTTTGGGACGTGAACATTCTGAAGCAGCGTTCGCTGAGGGAGGTTGTCAGGCTTGTGAAGACACGCTCTGCTCGAGAGCTGCGTTCTTTTCGAAGAAGCCGCGGCTCACCTCAGCTGCTTCCCGCTCCAGTCCTTCTACTTCCGGGTACAAGGCCGCAGCGATGTGTTTCGAGGAAGAGTGAGAGGAAATGGGCAATGTTTTGCCGGGTACGTCCCCGCAGGCCGCCCGTCCTGCGTGCTTACCAATTGAGCTTCCAGATGATTTTGAAAGCTCATCTCAGTACAGGCTGGATCGTTTGTTCGGAGCTCCTGCTGAGGAAAAGGCAGGTTCTGCAGCATCAGAGGGAGGGCGTGAGCCGTCAGAAGCTGACGCCTCTTCTGAACTCACCACTCCGGCGGCTAAGTCTCAGTTGGTGGCGGATGCTGAAATGGCCGCGCACTTCAACGGGCAGTCAAGGAGATCTGGGTTGTGTGGGTCCCCCCCGCCCAGCCCCGAACCTTCTAGGCTGGACGACTGGTTTCTTGGCAACGGGCATGACTCAAGGCCACGCTCGTCCCTGGTCCCGTTTTTCCTGGAAGTGCATGAGGAGTTGACAAAATTGTGGAAAGCCCCTCTTTCGGCTAGAGCACGATATACCAACTCTCCGTCCCTCACCACCCTCGATAGCGGTCCGGCGAGGGGGTATACGGAGGTCCCCCAGGTGGAGAGAGCGGTTGCGATGCACCTGTGCCCGCAAAACGCTGCCTCCTGGAGGGGCCGCCCAAGACTGCCGTCCAGGGCTTGTAAGTTCTCGTCTGCTCTCGTAGCGAAGGCTTACATGGCCTCTGGTCAAGCCGCTTCCACTTTGCATGCCATGGCTATCCTGCAGGTCTATCAAGCCAAGGTACTCAAAGATCTCCACGAGGGTGCTCCCGACCCAGAGCTACTGCAGGAACTGCGCTCGGCGACCGACTATGTTCTACGAGCTACGAGGTGGTCCAGAAGCGCCACCTGTGGCTAAACCTGGCCGAGATGCGAGATGCTGAGAAGGTTCGCCTTCTTGACGCTCACATCTCCCAGGCTGGTCTTTTTGGCGAAACCGTGGAGGAGTTTGCCCAGCAGTTCTCCACGGTGAAGAAGCAGACGGGGACCATCAAACACATTCTGCCTCGGCATGCAGCGAGTGCTAGCCCTGAACCTCCCCAATCCTTCCCGCTGGCTCCTCAGGACCATTCGACTCGGCTATGCGATTCACTTTGCGAGTCATCCGCCCAAGTTCTGCGGTGTTCTTACTACCTCAGTTGGGGGCAAGAATGCTGCGGTTCTTCGTGCGGAGATCGCAGTCCTTCTGGCGAAGGATGCGATAGAGACTGTCCCCTCAGCTGAGATGAAGAAAGGGTTTTACAGCTCCTACTTCATTGTACCCAAGAAGGGTGGTGGGCTCAGGCCAATCTTAGACCTGAGGGTTTTGAATCGGGCCCTGCTCAAGCTCCCTCAAGCACATTCTCACGTGTGTCAGGGCTCAAGATTGGTTTGTGGCAATAGACCTGAAGGATGCGTACTTTCATGTCTCGATCCTTCCAAGACACAGGCCAATCATACGGTTTGCCTTCGAAGGACGGGCTTGTCAGTACAAAGTTCTTCCCTTCGGCCTCTCCCTGTCGCCCCGCGTCTTTACGAAGGTAGTGGAGACTGCCCTTGCTCCCCTCAGGGAAGTGGGCATTCGCATTCTCAATTATCTCGACGACTGGTTAATTCTAGCTCACTCGCGGGACTTGGTTTGCACTCACAGGGACATGGTTCTCAACCACTTGGCTCGTTTGGGACTTTGGGAAAAGAGCAAACTCTCCCCGGCGCAGAGTATCTCTTTTCTCGGTGTGGAGCTGGACTCGGTCAGTATGTCTGCATGTCTCTCCCAAGAGCGCGCACAGTCAGTACTGAGGTGTGTGGCAACACTCAGATGCGGGTCAGCAGTCCCCCTGAAACAAATTCAGAGGCTCCTGGGGCACATGGCATCCTCAGCCGCGGTCACACCGCTGGGTCTGATGCACATGAGACTGCTACAACCCTGGCTTCATACACAAGTTCTGAGATGGGCATGGCACCGAGGCACGTATCGTGTGAACATCACACCATCGTGTTGCAAGACATTTTGTTCCTGCCATCAGGGGTGCCCTTGGAATAAGTGTCCAGACACATCATTGTCACTATAGATGCTTCCAAGACAGGCTGGGGTGCCGTGTGCAACGGGCATGCAGCTTCCGGGGTCTGGACAGGCCCCCGACTGCCTTGGCACATCAGCTGCCTAGAGTTGTTGACAGTGCATTTAGCCCTGAGGAGGTTCCGACCTTTGATTCAGGGCAAGCTTGTGTTGGTCCATTCAGACAACACAGCGACTGTAGCGTACATCAACCACCAGGGCGGTGTACACTCTCCTCGCATGTCACAGCTAGCCCACCATCTCCTACTTTGGAGCCAGCACAGACTCAGGTCTATGCATGCCACTCACATTCCAGGTTTCGCTCAGAGGCGAGTGGAGGCTCCACCTCCTAGTCAGTCCAGCTGATTTGGAGTCGATTCAACCAGGCACAAGTGGATCTCTTTGCCTCACCGGAATCCACCCACTGCCAGTTGTGGTACGGTCTAACCGAGGCCCCCCTCGGTATAGATGCACAGTTGGCCAAGGGACCAGCTCAAGTATGCGTTTCCCCCAGTGAGCCTCATTGCACAAACCCTGTGCAAAGTCAGGGAGGACAAGGAACAAATTATCTTGGTGGCCCGTTCTGGCCCAACAGAACCTGGTTTTCGGGCCTGGTGCTCATAGCATCAGCTCCTCCCTGGCGCATCCCTCTGAGGAAGGACCTCCTCTCTCAGGGGAAGGGCACAATCTGGTACCCGCGTCCAGATCTTTGGAACCTCCACCTATGGTCCCTGGACGCGACCAGGAGGATTTCAGAGACCTTTCACCCTCAGTGGTGAACACCCTCTTACAGGCTAGAACCCCCTCCACTAGGCGGCTGTATGACCTGAAATGGCGCATTTTTGTGAACTGGTGTTCTTCCCGAGGGAAGGACCCATGGAGATGTGGTATTGAATCTGTGCTATCCTTCCTCCAGGGAGGCCTGGATAGGCACCTATCTGCCTTGACACTCAAGGTCCATGTGGCGGCTATATCAGCCAATCATGACTTGGTGGACGGCAGATCAGTGGGGAAGCACGATTTGGTTATCAGATTTCTTAGAGACGCCCGGAGATTAAACTCCCCTCGGCCACACCTTATCTCCTCTTGGGATCTTGCTGTGGTCCTTCAGGCTCTACAGCAAGATCCATTTGAGCCCCTTCAGTCAGTCGAACTTAACGCCCTCTGCTTAAAGACGGCTCTCCTGACTGTGTTTACTTCTGTCAAAAGAGTGGGAGACCTTCAAGCCCTCTCCGTCAACAGTTCGTGCCTAGAATTTGGGCCAGCGGACTCTCACATTGTCTTGAGACCCCGGCCTGGATACGTGCCCAAGGTCCCCACCACTCCCTTCAGAGACCAGGTGGTGACCTTGCAAGCTATTTCTTCCCAGGAAGATGACCCCAACCTGACCTTACTGTGCCCAGTCCGTGCCCTGTGCATTTACCTGGAACGTACTCAGCCCTTCAGACGTTCTGATCAGCTCTTTGTTATGGAGCACAGCAGAAGGGGAAAGCTGTCTCCAAGCAAAGGATCTCCCACTGGCTAGTGGACACAATCCGTATGGCCTACCAGGGCAGAGGCCTGCCCTGTGCATTTACCTGGAACGTACTCAGCCCTTCAGACGTTCTGATCAGCTCTTTGTTATGGAGCACAGCAGAAGGGGAAAGCTGTCTCCAAGCAAAGGATCTCCCACTGGCTAGTGGACACAATCCGTATGGCCTACCAGGGCAGAGGCTTACCCTGCCCACTGGGAGTGAGAGCCCACTTGACCAGGGGCGTCGCTGCCTCGGCAGCTCTTGCGAATGGGGCCTCTTTAACAGACATCTGTAGAGCTGCACGTTGGGCTACACCTAACACATTCACTAGATTTTACAACCTGCGCATGGAACCAGTATCTGCTAGAGTCATGAACGCAAGCTCCTGACTCAGCACTCTGGTGTAGAGCTTGCCTAAGCGCTTCTCCTCACGGTGATTACGCTTCTCTGAGTTTCAGTAGGTTTCCTGACATGAGCCCTGGACATCTTCTCCATCACTTGGCACTTCTGGATGTGGGGAAGTTCAGTGGAGGAACTTGTTACAAAAATCCAACACAAGGTAAGATTACTTTTCTAATTCTTGGTTGAATTTGTGCCCCATATGTAGTGGCTCCTCATGTGGCACTCAACGTTGTCAGAACGTTAGAACGTTTAGTTTTTGGCATTTTAAGTTAGACGCGTTTAATGTAGCTAGCTAACGGCAAACCACCTGCTGCAGTCAAAGCAAGTGTAACGATAGTTGCTGCATTCACGCGCTTCTCAGATGGTCTTATTTCCCAACGATTTGTGCTTTTAATTCGAAATGTGAAAATAGACAGTAACTATAAAGATGTCTTGGATTTGTATCATCTAAGCTTTCCAACGTTGACGTGAGTGAACTTCATTCAGGAAATCATTTTTCTGATCATTCTGACACCCCATGAAAGCGGTATTTAAATTTAATCAGCGATCATGCATGTTAATGAATCAATGCTTCTCACATCCGTGTCATAGTACCAGAAGACAAATATTTCAATCGACAGTTGGGTACCGGTGCTGTAATGGCACCGGGTTTCGGTACCCAACCCTACTCTTTGCTATAGTCAAAAATCTCACAAACCCTTCACAACATGTTGTTTCTGGCTCTGAGATGCTTGTGAATAGTGTGACGAGTCGGCTGCCTCCCCCCTAATCATCAGCTTCACCCCGTCGGTAATCGCCACCCTTCACCAGGCTCCCGATGGGAGTGGGCGTGTGGGAGGAGGAGGGGCGCGGAAACAACCAGGTCTGGCGGCTGCGGGCCAGGATGCCGGGACGATTTACCCGCCTCAGGAGGTGCCGTAACAAAAGGTGGATGAAGCCGCTGAAGGAAGCCGCTACCTCTCGTGCCGCGGACCCCGGCAGGGAGTGAGTGCGGCCGCCGGACTCCGCCCCTTACCTGGACCCTTCCCTTCTGAACACTGCCCCTCCTTCACAGAACCCCTGCACATCGAGGACATCAGATTCCCTGTTTATTTTGGACACTTTTATTCCCCCTTTTTGGACACTTTTGTTTATTGTTTAATAAAAGCCTCTCCGAGGCCTGACGCCATGCCCACTGTGTCTTTCGTTGTGCTCCCTCCCGTTACAGTGGTGGAGAATGCAGGCGAGGCGGAGCTTAGACAGCGCAGTTGGGAAACACCTGATGACGTCATCCCCTCTCGCTCGCAAAAGAAGTCAATGAAGATTCGGACCCGGAGGGACGGAGAGACGACGGTGACGGCCTCCCAGCCGCTTAAGGGGTAAGTGATTGGTTTAATTTAGTATCACTTATCCTGCGGTTGGTTGAGGCTGTCGACTAAATGGGTGAATGTGACGAGTCGGCTGCCTCCCCCCTAATTATCAGCTTCACCCCGTCGGTAATCGTCGCCCTTCACCAGGCTCCCGACGGGAGTGAGCGTGTGGGAGGAGGAGGGGTGCGAAAACAACCAGGTCCGGCAGCGTGTGATGAGGCACACCTGACGAGAATTAAGCCTCATCACCGCCGCTGTTAAAATGCCGAGCGCGCCTCTCCTCGGGAGACCGGTCTCTTCCACGTGCATGCACGCTGGTGTCCTCGTGGGTCCAGGAAGGGAGCCTAGAGGGACTGAGTGCCGCCAACATGATGGACGAGCTGCCGGACCCGCGGTCCGGACATGAAATCCGCACCCAGATGGCTGCGGGCCAGGGTGCCGGGCCGATTTACCCACCTCAGGAGGTGCCGTAACGAAAGGTGGATGAAGCCGTTGATGGAAGCCGCTACCCCTCGTGCCGCGGACCCCGGCGGGGAGTGAGTGCGGCCGCCGGACTCCGCCCCTTACCTGGACCCTTCCCTTCTGAACACTGCCCCTCATTCACGGAACCCCTGCACGTCGAGGACACCAGATTCCCTGTTTATTTTGGACACTTTTATTCCCCCTTTTTGGACACTTTTGTTTATCGTTTAATAAAAGCCTCTCCGAGGCCTGACGCCATGCCCACTGTGTCTGTCGTTGTGCTCCCTCCCGTGACAATAGCTATTCTAAAAAAAATTTCAGACAAACATAAGTCAATCACTGAATCTCTTATTAGAGACACCACTCATATAAGTGATTTAAATGTTAAGTTGACGACAGTTGCTGCATTTTTATTGGAATCGATATAGGTATGAGGTCTATTGTTGTTTGGGGAGATTTTGTATGCAAGTGCTCCTGAGCTTCTTGCCGAGGCTACCGTGCTGGGACGTGGGTTGGATGTTTTAGGTTTTTAGGTTTCCCTAACTAAAGTTCGGCGGCCACCAGATGTTTTCCTGAACACTGTACCCCATGTCCGGTAGCGGGCAAGAAGGCCAGCAGTCCATTTTCTGCCTCTATGGTTTACTGAATTGTGCATATATGAAGTGTCTTATTCGCCAGGGAGTCATGGTTTAATGTGACTGACTAATTGTTACCGGTACCCTGGCGATTGTATTTGTGTTTGTGAGTGCACAGGGAGTATTTGGCCCCTTTCTGAGAAAAGGTCTGGTGCATGTCTGTTGCTTCCTTGGTGCTTCCGCCAGGTCATCAGGCATGTGCCTCGGCATGGCATAGTTGGCATTTCGTTCCCCAATGTGTCCCCTAGAGGGAGACTCAGCGCTGACTTCCCTAGAAAGGGAACGTCTCAGGTTATGCATATAACTATGGATCCCCAAGAAGGAATGAGATGCTGCATCACCTCACCATGCCTCTGGCCTGTTTACATCTCCTTCAGACAGCTAAGTGGATAATGTATTTGGAGTTTAGTCAGTGTAAAGGTTGTGTTTGGATTGTCGGAATTTACTGTGTGGATTATTAAAGACTCTTAATCAACTTCGTTGTGTGTGTATGTTTGTGTCACACAACCAGGACAACAGGTGTGTTGATCATTTTATTTTGAATGCTCTGTGAAAATTTAGACTCTCTTTATCAAATGGTTTAAGTCAAAACACATTTATTTACATTGCTTCTGCGTAAACAGTGTTCATTATGTGAAGAGTATTGCCATTGTGGATGAAGGCTGAAGATCAGTATTAAAAATGAATCAGCACTCAAAGTAATTTTTATTGTAGTAATTTGAAAGGGTTGTTCAAATATTTAATGCAGTAGTGTTTAATTCAATTTATTGTCACAAATTATTTTTAACATGCATTAATGTTTTCTTATAAACCAAACTTTTCTTCTTTCATCTATGCCTGAGAATTGCATTAAAATTGCAAAATACTAATTGGCTTTACATATCTACATAGTAAAACAAAGAAACATACAAACACATCACTTAATGCCCAATGCCATTCTAATAACCCTATGCTCCCAAAAATATTACACATGATTTTAATTTAACACCACAACATACAAGGTTTGCTTTAATGCTTTTATTGATTTGAGGAATGTGTCAGTGGGAAGAGATTAAAGTTCAGAACATTTTGTAAAGATAAGACTGGAAAATGTAAATTTAGTACAATCAAAATAACTGTGGAGCAGAATGACTGCATATGATCTCACAGATCTTTAGCACAAACATAGCTAATTGTCTTTGAAGAAGTTAAACCATCTTCATTAGAAATTTAGACAAAAGTCTCTTTAAAAGTCTTTTTAGGCCACACAACTTAACTTACACTCACCATCATGAGCACCAATCCAACATAGTGTGGAAGAAGAAGGCAACAGACTCATCATCAGAAAATCATTCTCCAGTTTACTGCGCATAGATGCGAGATTTGCATCCTCCTTTTGGCATTTTTTCTAAAGATTTTTTTTTTTATTATCAATACAAAATATTATTTTTAGCAAAAAGTGTTAATTACTTTTTAAACAACATTTAGTCCACCAAAATCTGCTTTGATTAAAGAGATATTTCACCCAAAAATAAAAAATGCATGTTTATCTGCTTACCCCCAGGGCATCCAAGATATAGGTGGCTTTGTCTCTTCAGTAGAACACAAACGAAGATTTTTAACTAAGAAGACTTACATCGCTTTTCTTGTTGTTCTATCTGTCCCTTACGAAAAAGAAGTTATTCAAGTGTGCTATTAATATACTTCTTTTAAACTAAAATAGGAAAGAATACTTTGTCTACTTTTTATGTACTTCTCAGAAATGTGCTTTATGTGCTTCTTAAGTATACTTGACTTATACTTGGAAAAAGTCTAAATATATCTGAGCAATACTTGTGCTTCTGAGTGTTAATAAAAAAAAGTTTTTTAAAACTTAAATAAAATGTTTATGTTTATAAGCAGATGCCCTGTTCTTTCTTTTGATGTTTTGTATGTTTAGATATTCATATAACAAAATATATGCAAATTAATACCACGGAAACCAGATGAGTCCTCTGCACACAAAATGAAAGTTTAAGCCTTTGTTAACATTCTAATTGTTATTGATCTAATCTTTGCATGCCTGCACATTTCCAATATTTAAACAACTTGGCTGATTTTTAATGCTGACTTTAACAAACAATATTATCTCCATTATCAGTTATTGTCATAGACTACTGGTAGCATAAATAAAGTTTTGTTGGTCTTGCTAGTTTTCCTGTGAACACCTTGTCTCATATCTTTTTCCTGGTAATGTACAGTCCACATCTCTGAATAGAGTTGGTTTTAGATTATATCTTATGGAAGAAGGTGGCAACAGACTCATCAGAAAATCTTTCTCCAGTTTACTGCGCACAGATGCGAATTTGCATCCTGCTTTTGGCAGTTTTTCTAAAGATTTTTTTTTTTATTATTATCAATACAAAATAATCTTTTTAGCAAAAAGTGTAAATTACTTTTTAAACAACATTTAGTCCACCAAAATCTGTTTTGATTAAAGGGATATTTCCACCCAAAAATAAAAATTTGATGTTTATCTGCTTACCCCCAGGGCATACAAGATATAGGTGGCTTTGTCTCTTCAGTAGAACACAAACGAAGATTTTTAACTAAGAAGACTTACATCGCTTTTCTTGTTGTTCTATCTGTCCCTTACGAAAAAGAAGTTATTCAAGTGTGCTATTAATATACTTCTTTTAAACTAAGATAGGAAAGAATACTTTGTCTACTTTTTATGTACTTCTCAGAAATGTGCTTTATGTGCTTCTTAAGTATACTTAACTTATACTTGGAAAAAGTCTAAAGATATCTGAGCAATACTTGTGCTTCTGAGTGTTAATAAAAAAAAGTTTTTTAAAACTTAAATAAAATGTTTATGTTTATAAGCAGATGCCCTGTTCTTTCTTTTGATGTTTTGTATGTTTAGATATTCATATAACAAAATATATGCAAATTAATACCACGGAAAGCAGATGAGTCCTCTGCACACAAAATGAAAGTTTAAGCCTTTGTTAACATTCTAATTGTTATTGATCTAATCTTTGCATGCCTGCACATTTCCAATATTTAAACAACTTGGCTGACTTTTAATGCTGACTTTAACAAACAATATTATCTCCATTATCAGTTATTGTCATAGACTACTGGTAGCATAAATAAAGTTTTGTTGGTCTTGCTAGTTTTCCTGTGAACACCTTGTCTCATATCTTTTTCCTGGTAATGTACAGTCCACATCTCTGAATAGAGTTGGTTTTAGATTATATCTTATGGAAGAAGGTGGCAACAGACTCATCAGAAAATCTTTCTCCAGTTTACTGTGCACAGATGCGAGTTTGCATCCTCCTTTTGGCAGTTTTTCTAAAGATTTTTTTTTTTTTATTATCAATACAAAATAATCTTTTTAGCAAAAAGTGTAAATTACTTTTTAAACAACATTTAGTCCACCAAAATCTGTTTTGATTAAAGGGATATTTCACCCAAAAATAAAAATTTGATGTTTATCTGCTTACCCCCAGGGCATACAAGATATAGGTGGCTTTGTTTCTTCAGTAGAACACAAACTAAGATTTTTAACTCAAACCGTTGCAGTCTGTCAGTCATATAATGGCAGTCAATGAGATCCACGGCTTTGAGAGTCAAAAAAACATAAATAGACAAAACTAAATTAAACACTGCGGCTCGTGGGGATACATTGAGGTTTTAAGACATGAAACAATCAGTCTCTACAAGAAACTGAACAGTATTTCTGTCAGAACCACTATCGTCAAAATGATAGACTCTTAGCATACAGTTTGGTTTGGCAGTATGGTTCTGTTCTGGGCAAAAACTCCCTGCCCATCCTTGCAGCCTATCATGAATAAGCAGGGAGAGCAGAACAACAGAGCAGTAAAAGGAACAGACCAAAGCAGACATCATTAATGTACTTAATGATATTTAAGTGTAACACATTTAAGATTAAAGCTGCAAGCAGCGATGAAAGGGCCCTCACACCCGGGCTCTCCGCCGATCGGTGGCGAATAGTGGGCACTATGCTTTTAACGTTGTAAATTTAGTAGGAATATGTCAAAGTCATCTAGATGTGCCAAACATCCTGCTGCCAGCTGGTGGCGCTATGCCTATAACTGAATATTGGCATGTAGATGTCTTCAGGCCAGCACTTTTGTCAAACATATGAAGTTTGGTGCAGATTGAACATGGCATGCTTGAGTTAGTGTAAGACATGATATATCCTGCTGCCAACAGGTGGCGCTATGATTATAACTGAATATTCGCCTTTAGATGTCTTCAGGTCAGGACTCTTACCAAACATGTAAAGTTTGGGCCAGATTGGACATTGTATGGCTGAGTTACAACAACTTCTATTCCCATGGCGAAACATCGAAATTTGTGAGGCCGCCACGGACACTCCCTTTAACGAAAACTCAAGATCTTCACAATTTAACATCACAAAGGCCTTTAGATTAGACTGACCAAATATAATGTTGATTTCATGAAATCACTAGGAGGAGTTTCTCACAGCGTAAACATGTCACTTCCTGTTGCCAGCAGGTGGCGCTATGTCTATAACTGAATATGGTCATAGGTCTGTGTTTAGGACCAGACTCTTATCAAACGTGTAAAGTTTGGGGCAGATCAGACTTTGTATGGCTGAGTTATAACAACTTCCTTTTTCATGGCGAAACATCAAAATTTACCAGGCCGCCACGGACACGCCCTCCAACGTAAACTCTAGATCTTCGCAATTTAACGTCACAAAGGGCTTTACATTAGCGTGACCAAATCTGGTGTTGATCTGAATAAATCTCTAGGAGGAGTTTCATTTTATACGACGCCTGGAAATGGCAAAAATGACACAAAATTTGCTGAGAAAATGAAAAATAACTGACTTCCTGTTGGGTTTTGGATATTGCTCCAAGAGACTTTTTTTTGTAGATATTGGTGTGATACATGTGTGTACCAATTTGCGTACACATACATAAAACATAGCTCGAGGCGCACTCCGCTGAATGTGTATAGGTGGCGTTGTCGAGCCATTTTGCCACACCAACTTTTGAAACCCATATCAGACGTAAATTTTTGCCAGGTCTGATGCATGTGCAAAGTTTTGTGAGTTTTGGGGCATGTTTAGGCCCTCAAAAATGCAATTCATTTTGGAGAAGAAGAATAAGAAATATAGTTGCAAGCAGCAATGACGGGCCCTCGCTCCCAGCACATGCATTGACAGTAACCCTGTGGCAGTTTGGATTGAAGGGTTACAGCAATGAAAGGGTTAAAAGCAAAATGCATTTAAATCATTCTGATAGACCGAGAATGAGCTGAAATAGATTCCTTATCCTATGAGGTCATCTTGTGTTCATCCTTGATATTACAGTCTTCATCTGCCAGTTTACAAGTGTGATATTTCAAATATTTTTGTGGTCTCTGAAAACATGATAAACATATTTCCTAAGAATGACTTGTTTTTCATACGTAAAAAGGTATATGTATATAAAAAGTTTTGAAGTGTTTGGATGTTGCATTTTAAAATTACGGTTATGTTTTTTACTGCTACTTTAATAAATCACCATAAATCAACCGTTCAAGATATCCCAAATCAGCTCACAATTTAACATCTTCAGTATGTTGGCATCATGTTGACAAAGTTTGGTGTGAACTACTTATTCCTGCTTGGAGGAGTAGGAATTTGTTTATAGCCTGATTTTTCCAAAAATCCACATTCAAATCAAAATAGCAGACTTCCTGTTGGTCGCAGCTAATGGGTGTAAATTAGAAAGTTGTCCGGCTTGATGAGACCAATATACATACCGAGTTTGGTGTCTGTAGCTAAGACTAACCCCCCCACTTTTGACAAAAGGTGGCGCTATAGAGCGCCTCCTCCACGCCCATTTATGAGCTTTTGCCAGTGTCTAACTGTCATTAATACTGATGTGTGTCTTAAGTTTTATGAAAATCCAACCTTATTAAGTGCCCCAAAAACACAGGAAACAAATGTTAAAGTTTGACACGTTGCCATGACAACAGCAGTTAATGTATCCACAATCCCTTTACAGATTCTCATCTGCCGTGTTTTGACATTATTCTGATGAAGTTTGAAGCAAATCGAGTAAAATTAAGAGGCTGATTTAAAAGCATTTTGAAAATGACACACTTCCTGCTGTCAGTTGGTGGCGCTATAACTTTGACTCCTGATAGTCACATCTATGTGATGAGTTCTATATGTGTACCGAGTTTCATATGTGTACGTGCAAGTATGTGTGCTATATGACCCTCCAAATTCCAGGGGGCGCTGTAGAGTCCCCTTGCCACGCCCATGTACCAGTCTCTGCCCGGCCCTAATGGCCGCAGATTCCAAGGTGTGTGCCAATTTTCAAGAGTTTTTGAGCATGTTAAGGGCCCCAAAACCCCCCCAAAACCTTGAAAAAAAAAAATAATAAAGAAGAATAATCCTTCGACAAACAATAATAATAATAACAAAGAATCTTAAGGAAAACAATAGGGCCTTTGCCCTTTTAGGGCTTGGGCCCTAAATAATTAGAATAATCCTAAGAAAAACAATAGGGCCTTCGCCCTTTTAGGGCTCGGGCCCTAATAATTAGAATAATCCTAAGGAAAACAATAGGGCCTTCGCCCTTTTAGGGATCGGGCACTAATAATAACAAAGAATCCTAAGGAAAACAATAGGGCCTTCGCCCTTTTAGGGGCTCGGGCCCTAATAATAATAAACGGATCAATTCCAAGAGGGTCCTCGCACCACCGGTGCTCTGGCCCTAATAAAAGGATTCAATGGGGAATATCAGAAAGCCAAGTCCTAACTGTGGCGACAGAAGCAGTTGGGGATGAAGGAGGGTGTTTTGCTCCTGAGAAAGTGAAAAAGCGACTGAATAATAGAATAATATTGAATAGAGCTTATATAGGAATAAGCTCTATTCAATATTCTTTGTCCAAGAAAGCATTTAAATGACGTAACTTGTTGCGCTTATTCAGGGTGTCATTCTTTTTTTCAGGGCGTGTACTAGACTACGAATGTGTGAAATCTCCTGGCATCATTGTTCACATAGCCAATGACTAGGGGTGCTCCGATTGATCGGCTACCGATCATTATCGGCCGATAATCCCTTGGGGATGTTTGATCAACGGTCTCTAAAAAGGCCAATCGCATAAACCGATCTAAAGCTGATGACGCGCCTGCCATAAGAGGTTTGGTACAACATGCAGCGGCATGCTCAGGGGCTTTTCAGCACGGGTAAAACGATTATAATGCTGAGGTACAGTTCATATTTCTTCATTAAATAACTTATAAAGTAATTTGAAAACCTTATGTGAGCCGTAATTTCACAAACAGTGCGAGTGAATGACCGCACACTCTCTTTCTTTCTCTCTCGAAAGTGCGCAAATGACTTCCAATCACAACATCGAGTCTGACAATAAGCAAGCAGCACAGTTGACACAGGAAGTGTTACTTGCACAATAGAATCAGTGTGGAACCATCGCTAAAGTTTGTAAATTGCATTTCTTTTTAATTCTTTCCAGTGTTTAACCATTCAGCGCTCGCACGCTCTCCTGGAGACTGGGCGCTCATGCACACTTAAAGCGTAAACACGTAACGCTACGTTGACATACCTCCGTTTGCAGTGCGTATTTTTTCCATTCTCAAGCTAACGGATTAAAGCGCTCAAGCCCAAGCTGCACACGGTTGCGGTCTAGTAGTGCGTTCCAGGAGCGGTGTGTCTGCAGCAGTGTAGAGATCATTTCCGCACGGAGTCTGTGCTGCACGCGCAGAATTAAAGTGACAGCGCATTGTTTGTGGTAAATACGCTGAAGCCTGATCGGAGCACCTCTAGCAATGACTACTCTTGAGTCCGTCCAGTAATACTCTTTCAAGTTTTCAATCTCAAGCTTTCTTTTCGCAACGTCTCCATTACAGACTGAAGTCACAACTGCCGATAATTCAAGCCTTGGTATAGTCATTAGCCTTGTAGGGGCTACTCTGGCCTTCCCAATGACCAGTGAGCAACTGATCTGCCCTATTTCACTGCTCTAAGATATGAACATGCACCATATCTAGTGAAACTGGCATCAGCAAAGTTGTGAAGCTCATAAGAAACAACCTCATCAAAATCTGATGGTAGGTAGCTTCTTGGAATCTTCAAAGCAGCCAAGTGAGGCAAGTCTCGAAGCCATGACTCCCACTGTGGTAGAATATGCTCGGAGAGATCTTCATCCCAGTTTACTTTATCTTTACACAATTCCTGAAAAATCTGTTTCCCAACTAGTAAAAAAGGTGCAACAAAACCTAGCGGATCATAGACAGAGGCCACCGTTGAAAGAACTCCTCTTCTTGTGAGTGGATTTTTCTTGACTACAACTCTGAATTGGAATTAATCTGCCTCAACACACCACTGAACTCCAAGTGCTCACTCAATGTGAAGCTCTCCCAAGGCCATATCAAGATCTTTGGTCTGAGCACATTCCTCAGGTGGTATTGTGGAGATCACTTCCTTATCATTACACACGAACTTGTGGAGTCTGAAGTTTCCTGTTTTGCACAAGACTCTTGCCTCTCTTACAAGATGTACTGCTTCGGCAGATGACTTCACGCTTGTTAAGCCAACATCAACGTAAAAGCTTCTCCGAATAAACTTGATGGACTCTTCGCTTAATTTTCCTTGACCCTGCGATACTAGGTATTTGAGTCCAAAGTTGGAGCAGCCGGGGGATGAAGCTGCCCCAAAAAGATGTACCTTCATTCTGTACACTGAAGGTCTGGAATCCAGATTGCCATCATCCCACCAGAGAAAACTCAGATAGTCTTGGTGTTCCTTTGCAACATGAAATTGATGAAACATTCTTTCAGTGTTGCACATTACGGCTATTGGACCCTTTCTAAATTGACACAGCACTCCAACCAATGTCTTGGTCAGGTCTGGACCAGTCAAGAGGTGATTGTTCAGAGAAGTTTCTTGGAAGCGTGCTGAGCAATCAAAAAACACAGATCTTCCCTGGTTTGTGGGGGTGGTAGACTCTGTGGTGAGGAATATACCACACTACCACCGCTCCAATGAAGTGAGTGTATGAACTGGACATTGTTTGTTGTCTGGGAAACTAGGTGTGTCCGTCTTGAAAGGAAGTGGGAGTTCGAAGTGGCCACCTTCCTTTTGCCTTATACCTTCCCTTAGCTTGGACAAGAAAAGAATGTCTTCCTGAGAAACTGGATTGTCATCTGCACTGTGATCTGTGCAGTCTAATTCAAATGCCTTAATTATGTCTGCAGAAATGACTTCATTAACAAGAGTTCGGCAAACAAAGTGTACTTCTTTCTTTAGTTCAAATGATGGCTTCACTAGAGGCACTACTTGTCGCACTGATGTTCTATGACTGATTCCTGTTGCGTCACCGTAATCATTTGCTGGGTATGAGCAGCCGACTATGCTCCAGTCGAGATCAGTTCGTTGTGCATATGGATGATTTTCCATATGCCATTTAAGAGCAGTTTCCGAAGTTGGGATATGTGATCTGTTTGCTGGAATGAACTCTCGTGTAAAAACAGATGGCAGTGGGATTCTTTTCTCAGAGTTGTATCCTCTTACTTGTAGATTTGTCCGTTTCTAACAAGGTATGACTGTTGCTTTTGCGGACATCGTGGACAGCTGCAGACTAACATTCTCCTTTTTAGTATTTAGCTCTTGAGCTACTTCACCTAGGATAAAGGTCGTGTCACTTTGTGTGTCTAAGAGCGCATAGACAAGGACTTCTTGATCTGGCTGTTTTGTGGATGAGACCCAGACTGGTATGATTGTAGATGTTTGTGTATTTGAGTCTACTTGTCGGACTGCATTGGTAATTGCTGCTGCAAATATACAGAATATCTCAGAAACAGCACTTACAATATTTGTGCTCTTAGATTCCATGTTTTCATTGTTATATGTTTTGTATGTTCAGATATTCATATAACAAAATATATGCAAATTAATACCACAATACCACGGAAACCAGATGAGTCATATGAAATTTAAGCCTTTCGTAATATTCTAATTGTTATTGATCTAATCTTTGCGTGCCTACACATTTCCAATATTTAAACAATTCAGCTGACTTCAACAAACAATATTATCTCCATTATTAATTACTGTCATAGACTACTGTAGCATAAATAAAGTTTTGTTGGTCTTGCTGGTTTTCCTGTGAACACCTTGTCTCATATCTTTCTCCTGTTATTGTACAGTCCACATCTCCAAACAGAGTTGTTTTTACATTATATCTTTTTGATATTTACAGTTTTCAATAGGCAAATTCAAAAGCAAATGCAGATATTATTGACACTCTGGTGTTACTCTAAAGCTATATGACCTTCTTTATTTTTTAAAAGGAAAAAATTTCTTTATTTTCAACATAAATGTGACAACAGAAATGTATTTGTTTCTTAAAACAAATGTATTACTTTTTATTAAAGCATGTTTTACTTTTACACAACAATTAGTCTAAGACCAGTGCCACTGAATTTTTTTCAAAACATTTTTATTCATATAAAGATGTCCTTTTGTTAAATGCAACATACACTTTGATAGTAGATTTGCTTTGACATTTCTGAAGTGTAGCAGGGATATGTTGTTACACCAGATTATTCATTTTATTTATTTATGGTACCTTATTTTATTTTAATTATTTGTTATGGGGTATTTTATTTTGACAGAAGACTGTGCACTATTATCAAAGGATATAATTACAGTATGCACGTCTGCTGACGTCATGTGTAATTGAGGGAAGGAAATCGCTAGTGATGGGAAATTCGGATCATTTTACTGACTCTGACTTTGAGTCTCGTTCAGCAAAATGAACGAATCTTTTTTCGAGTCATCTCGTTCGTTTCGTTCATTTTAGCAAACTATTAAAATGTTAAGTGTTACTTCCCTAATACATCTACTGCTTACACAAACGTTGATCACACTACAAACAAGACAAAACTATAATGCTATAAGAAACAAAAGATTAATTCATTGTTTACCTGGGTCTTTAGTCTGATTAGTTCACCTCACCTCTTATCTGACAAGTCTTCGGGTTTGAGTCGTTCGTTCATCACGTGACAGCCCCATAAGCTTAACCTATGCAGTCTGAGCTGGAAAGAGAATTGATTAGTTCATTGATTAGTTTTTTGTTTGTTTGTTAGTTTTTAGTGTTTTGCTTTTTGACAGTGGATTCTAATCTTCATAAAATACAATACCTTGTTGTATGATTTATGAAACATTTTTGAGTCACTTACTATATGTTTAGGCCATAGTAAACTACCTTCAGTGTTTACAAGTTGTTGTTGTTTTTAACTGAAAAGTCACATGTACTTATCAATGATACTTAATAACTTGTAACTACATACCTTTTATACTTTATACTTTATACTTAACTGTGCAGTTATTTACTAAATCAGATTGTCTTTGTAAACTATACTTTTGAAACAATGACACTTTAGACACTGTGTACACACTCTTGAATTGTTTTTTTATTGTTTATTTTTGTGGGAGAAAATATAGCAAAGTGGATAACTATTCACAAGTGATTTAAAAGAATTTACATAAAAATAATTACAAATTAAAAGATACTAAAGCCACAGAGCCTAATAACCTTAACAAATTAATTTAAAAATCACAATATATATATATATATATATATATATAAAATAATAAAAATAAATAAGCTTTAAAATAAATAACACTTTTGTGCCAGAAAGGCTTTATAGCAAAGAGGATAACTATTCCTAAATGAATTAAAAACAACTTAAATAAAAAATAGGCCTAAATATAGAAAATATAAATAAAATAAAAGCCACAGGGCCTAATAACCTTAACAAATTAACTAACAATATTATTGGCCACATAATATTCACTCGTTAGTGACGCTCTCACGGTGTTTGCATGCTCTATCACAGATGAAGTGAATTAAATGCAATCTTCATCAAATACACAGACTTTTCAAAAGCGTTTTCATAAGCAACAGAAACACGTTTCATATACTGCTTACAGCGCCATCTGAACAAGAATAATGATCAACATAAACATATACTGTTTAAATACTAATAAAGTGGGGTTATTTATGCTTTTATCAGTGTTTTATGATAAATCTGACTCAATATAACATTGCGACTACATGCGACTACAGCAAACACTTTTATTGTTCTAAAAACACAGATTTGTCAGCATGATCGGACTGGAGGATGTTAGAATAAACCCAAAACACACGTGATCGTTGTCATGCGGTGAATCTGGCCAATGGTGAAACAGCCATGTGGTCATCAGAGCTCCTGCAGCCGCTCTGAAGAAACTGCGCCGGCTGAGTCAGTCGGCTGCTCTCGAATCGCTATCGTGGTACTTTGATGGCACACGTGACAGTCACGAGGCGTCGGCGCCGCCTGAAGTCGGACAAAATTTCTAACCGGCATGCACTGCTTCAAGTCAGAATTTGATCGAGCTGCGCAGCGCTGCGTTAAGTCGAACACACCTTTGGTTAAGCTTTTGGGGCTGTCACGTGATGAATGAACAACTCGAAATAAAACCCCAAAGACTCGAAACAGGTGAACTAATTCCAATACAGAAACTATAGGATGCTATAGGATGCTATACGCATGCGCGACTAAATGAATCACTCCCCGAGACGATTCGTTCTTCCCGAGTCACATTAAAGATTCATTCAAAATGAACGAATCGTTCAAGAACGACCCACCACTATAAATCGCAGCGCAAACTAGGCTCGTCCTCTTTCCGGCGATGCCATTAGAGGAGGGAGGTACGATTTCATGAGCTCTGTTCATTTCATGTATATGGACCTTTCTCTCATTTCCAGGTTTCTCATAGCGGAAGTCGTCATAGTTGGGTAAATTCCGATAGCAGTGAATGGGAGAGTACCACAAATATATTTTTTTGCATTCCCATTTGCTCCGATAACAAAAGAAAAACTACATGATAGTGTTTTCATGACTTTCATTCAAGGGAAAAAAATTGAGAGACTGATATCGGCAGTCAGAAGAGAGAACAATGTCAAATTTATCGTCCGTCCCGTAGACGCGGCATTAGAAACACGCTCGCATAGCGTTAACTAGTTTTTTTGGTAACTTGATGAAAAGGTGGTATAATACGTTATAGTGTTATAAATGCATATTTTTAAAAATCAAAATATAAAAAGTTTGGTGAGATGACGTCTTAAAAGCGTCATCACAGTCTTGTGAAAAGGGTCCATTATGTTTTATGTGCACGTTTAAATGATCAAATGTGAAAGTATTATATTTGACGTGACTCTAAAGGACCAGATTGGTCGACCGGACCAGCGACGTCCCAAATAACGTACCAGCGACGTAACTTTGTGATTCCCATATTCGTGTCGTAGCGACGTCCCAAATAACGTTATATTGTACGTCGCTAGAACGTGGTGAGTACGTCTTAGCGACCGAACTGGCACGTTGTGAGGACGTGACTCTAAAGGACCAGATTGGTCGCAGCGACGTCCCAAATAACGTACCAGCGACGTAACTTTGTGATTCCCATATTCGTCGTGGCGACGTTACAGTGTTACGTTGGTGGGACGTGACAAGTACGTCCTAACGACCAAACCAGTACGCCCTGACAACAAAACTACCGTTCCTTATATTTTAAATTTTTACTTCTCACCTTTAGTCTGGTCCAGAGGATGTGCTCGTACCACCTTTAAATGGGTAAATAAATGACAAACTCATAAACATGTTCTGCTATAAAAAAAAAAAACAAAAACACTTAATTCTAATGTTTTTTAATCGTTATAGGAGATTTTAGTGAATATATTCAATACATACATGCAAACCATTACAAAAACATTACATTCTAAACATTAAATGAGCAAAAACAGTGCATTCATTTATTAATCAGTATTTATTCAGTGTTATTTCTACAAACACTAAGCGAATACATTTTGAACATTACACCTATTCTTTAACCATGCAAAGTGTTACCAAGTCATGAGCACAGATAATTTAACACATCAATACATAAATCATGTAAATTTTACTGAAGTGTTTTAATTTTACTGAAAAGTTTCTCATTACTGATGGGTATAGTTAACGATTTTATCTGTATAAATGATCAATAATTAATCAATACTCATTGACAACTCCCTATAATCTGGTATAAAAAAAAGACACTGATAAAAAGAAAGGAAAAAATTCAGTAGTGACTTCTTTATTACTTTAAGTTAATTTGTTTCCTGAGTGTTCTGTGTATGAAACACCTGCTACAAATATCTGATGGTGATGTGTTTCAATACTGCTTCACTATCAAAAGCAAAACCTAAACAATATTGTCATTACCAAAGGACCATAGTACCCGAGAACTCTGCTGTCAAATATGTTCTTCCTCCTCTTCGCCATCCTGAGCCTGTACTGCCAATATCATTCTCTGGCACCTGAAAGGGAGGATCACCCTGTTAATGTTGCTCATGTATGTACACAATCAGTCAAAAATCTGCAGTCTTTGTGTTTCAGTGTTTTTCGATAGAAGTCTATTCCAGTCCATTTAATCAAACTTACAGTACAAAACTGTAATATTGTGAAATATTATTTTTAACAATGTTTTCTATTGTTTTTCAAATACACTTTAAAATGTATTTCATTCCTGTGAGGCAAAGCTGAATTTTTCAGTAGCCTTAACTCCAGTCTTCAGTGTTACATGATCACTCATATGATGAATTGATGCTCAAGAAAGATTACTGATTATCAATGTTGAAAACAGTTGTGCTACTTAATTTTTCTGTGTAAATTGTGGTTTTTCAGAATAATTTCATGAATACAAAAATAAACAAAACAAAAAAGCTTTTTTTTTTTAAATCTTTTGTAACATTATAAATGTCTTTACTATCACTTTTGATCAATTAAATGCATCCTTGCTATTAATGTCTTCCCAATGAAAAGAAAATCTTAGTGACTCCAACCTTTTGAACTGTAGTGTACACAAAAAAAAAAAAAAAAAAAAAAAAAAAAAAAAAAATGTAGGCAGCACAACTGTTTTCAACAACACCGATAATAATCAGAAATGTTTCTTGAGCAGCAAATCAGCATATTACAAGGTTTTTGAACACTTACAACTGGAGTAATGATGCTGAAAATTCAGCTTTGATCACAGAAATGATTTACATTTTAAGATTAATTTCAAAGTTTGACCAACAGTATACATTACTACATTTAAATGAAAACAACAATGCACACATTCTCAAAGAACTTACGTTCTGATGATTACTGCCTTCCCTTATGGCTGCCTTCTTCAGTGGTTCCCAGACTTCCTCATTTTTCACCTTTCCTTTGAATCTACACAAAAAAAATAACAAAGAATTTGGATAAGTCACCCCAGACTTTTTTTGATGGTGGCCACAAACGGTCAAGGTGCCTTTTGAAATCTTAAGTGGTTCTCCAGCTTCTAAAGTAAAAGCAGAATCTGGGGCCTTATTCACAGAGAATTTTATCTTACCACTATGTGTCCTAGCTAGGATATTTAGTTTAAAACCTATTTACAAAACTCTTAAGAGTCTACAATATCTAAAAAGAGGGTTCAGTCAATGCATAGACCAGGGATCCTCAAATCTGGTGCATGAGATCCACTTTCCTGCAGAGTTTAGCTCTAACCCCAATCAAACACATCTGAGCAATGCCAATCAATGTCTTCAGGATCATTAGAAAATCACAGGCAGGTGAGTTTGATCAGGGTTGGAGCTAAACTCTGGAGCTCTTAATACTGAACTCCCTAAAGTGCACCAGATAGACAAATTTAACTTTAAACTGTACAGTACATTATTTCTTACACAAGGCCATGGCCCCAGATCCCCCAGGCAGACCAAGGTCCAGCTATCCTCCATAGTCTCAAAAAAATCCTGTGGGAAACACAGCAAAATGATTTTGTGTATGATTTAGGCATAGGGGAGAGTAGGGCTGCACGATAAATTGCATGTAATTATCACGCACGTATAGTCAGTAAAGCCAGTTTCTTTGATTAGTAGTAAATTTCAATCACCTGCATTCAGCTGGAACGGCAATTTAAACATGGAGTCGTAAATCACTCACAAGCTACGCAAAATTGTGCTCATAATCGCAGATGAATCGCATTTGATTATGAGCGTGATTCTGCGTAGCTTGTCAGTCATTTACGACTCTGTGTATTAATTGCTGCTCCAGCTGGATGCATGTGATGGTGATCTACTACTAATCAAAGAACCAGCTTTATTGACTAATGCGCCTGACAATCACATGCGATTTATCGTGCAGCCCTAGGGGAGTCTTCACAATGGTCAAATTCAGGCCAACTACATTTTTTTTTTTTTTTTTTTTACACGTTTAAAAATGGCCAGGAGCTCGGGAGGTGAGGTGCAATAGTGCAATATAAGTGCAAAATAAATAAATAAATAAATAAATAAATAAATAAATAAATAAATAAAGTTTACTTAAAGGAAAATAGTCATCCTGAGGTATATGTGTTTGTATAGACCAATTATCTGTTTGTAAACATTCAGGATGCGCGCGCAGCATGGTTGCAGAAAACCCGGAGAGCTCGCCTTTACAGCTAGAGAATTACACAGATACGGTACAAAATACTTAGATTTAAAAAGAGTGTGGATTATATTAATTAGATGTCATTTTCAAAATGTTATTCGCATATTACAAGAGCTTGTCGCCCAGCGATAAGTACTGTTATTCAAAGAAATTGCCGTTAGATAGTGGGATAGTCTTACAAATCCGAAACCAGGATGATGTTTTTTTATGGGCGGTTCAAGTGGCAGTGTATGGAGCCATGGAATAAAAGAATAAAAAATGTAAATTTGATTTTAGATTTCAAAATACGGACTTTATTTTCGCAATTCTGAGATTTTTTATTTTCGCAACTCGTCATTCTCTCTTTCCCCCTCAGCTTAAATCCCAAACTTCTGGCTTTTCCCCCCTCAAAATTAACAAAGTCATTAGTTTTGTTAAATCGAGTTATAAAGTCCAAATTAGTAGATATAAACTTGCATTTGTGAGGAAAAAAGTCAGAATTGTGAGATAAAAAAAAAAAAAATGTTCGGTAAAATGTTAATAGTAATAGGTTTAAATAATATGTAATGCTGTAACGGTAGGGCTAAAACAGTACATCCCCTATGAACAGCATATGTGAATATTATGTAGGCCTATTGTTTAATCAAATTTATGCTTTAAAAGTAGAGTAATCATAGCAGTTTTCATCCATAGTGTGTCCATTTAAACGTCTGCGTTTAGCTTCAAATGGCGTCTTTGACTACAGTATTGTATAAAAATTATTTGCATTCCGATTTTAACATCAAAAGGCACAAAAATATTTTTTTTCTCTTATTCCATGGAGTTTACTCGTTTACCTCCATTTGCTACCAGTGTTTTTCTGCAACCACTATGCACGCGCAGCTGCAAGTGACGTCACTGTGACGTGTACTCGAAATTGGTCTATACATATTTGTAAGGAGTGTCATAAGAAATTATGTTTTTTGAAATTATGACCCAGTCCAAAGTGAAGTGAACAAGCAAAGAAGATCAAATACCCATAACAAAAAAAGGTAAAACAGAGATATAGGACAATTTTGAAGTTGAGGGAGAACATGAGATGGGAGTTTTTCGACACACCCTAACCTGTCATGTACCGAAAAAAGAGTTTAGGCAGAGCAAGACAAGATGAGCATTTGACATTAAAAAGTATATAAATTGTATTATTTTTATAAAAATAACTGATCGTTTCACTAGATAAGACCCGTCTTCCTCGCCGAGGTTGTTTACAACCACATTTGGGATCGTTAAACACGGGGCACCATAGAAGTCTACTACATAAAGAAAAATGCTGAATTGAATCCTCAAAAAACATAATTTCTTTATGACTGAAGTAAGAAAGACATGAACATCTTGGATGACACGGGGGTGAGTACTAGGGATGCACCGATACCACTTTTTTTCAGTACTCGACCGATACTGATGGTTTTATTTTTGGTACTTGCCGATTCTGAGTACCGATATCAATGTTTTTTAATTTGCCGGTAAATTTATAAAATATTGGGTACAGAAACTAAAAGAATTTGTAAAATGTTAGTTGTTTAACTTCATTTATCAAATAGATACAGTCAAACCAAAATTCATTCAGACATCTTTTCTCACATTATCAGACAACATTTCTCTGCAAAATGGAACTTATCATTTTTGATCCCAAGTGATCAATTTTACTGTATGCAATTTTTTTGGGGGTATAATATGTCACACTTTTACTTTATTTTGCTGATTTACATAAATGAACTATAGTGTCCTGCAAATTAATTAAAAAATGTAAAAAAATTATACTAGTGTCTGAATAATTTTTGATTTGACTATATCTTTCAGTTATATCTACACTTAGTTTTTGCTCAACACTTACACCTAAGTTTTCGTTACTTTCACTGTTCATTTTTTTGCTCTATGGTACATCATCTTTAATTCATAGAGCTGCTCCATTGCAGCAGCTACTGTAATCATGTGTTTTGTTGTAATAATGCAGGGAACTATTTGTTATAAATCTCCTAACAGTGATATTTTTGCCAATAAAGTTGTGTATGCTTTATAGTGAATGCCCCTATAAATTTTATATTTCCAAATTAGTTTTAATCCAAATTATGTGTGTGCTAAGTGAGCGAACATCAATAAAGATCACGCAACAGAATTGCGCTCCCCCGCCCCCCTCTCTCTCCCTATCTTTAGATAACTTGCACATTGTTTTACTTACTTATTTTTGACATATCTGACAGAACTACAAACTTCTGAGTAATGTCTGTGAGAATAATAACAATATTAACTCGTCAAGCTCATACAGTACCACATACCGGTATCGGTGCACCCCTAATTTCTGATCTGGATGTAGACTTCTCCTTTAAGTGATATCTATCTAGATATGAGTAAATTGTGAAATCCAACCCTGTGGATTACCTACCTCTCCTCCTGAGCATTCTGTCGTGTGGGTCCAGGAAGGCTTCTTGTATGTCTGATATCGATGCGCAACTCTTTCATGAGAAATGCAGTTCCAGCATGTGTTCACATCCAGGGCAACAGAACGGTCAGGCAGGCCTGAAATATAAACATATAAGCCACTAAAATCAATTTACATCTATAGTTACATTGTTGGTCCTGTATCTTATATCTGTTTTTCAGTACTGAACAAGTCAGGAGCCAAATCAGTACCTGTTCTCGATGATCATCCCTACTCATAATCATAATAGTTGTCAGCTTGGTGCTGCCCAGACTCTCTCTCCACCTGCTGACAAAAATGTTAGTTTTACAACAATGAATAAAATATTTAGTCTACTAGGTAGTAACAAATGAGCATCTTTTCTTATAAGCAACTGACTGAATCATTGCCTGGTTCACTGGCAGTCAGGACCTTATTAAAAGAAAATTAACCACTAATTTCTTAAAAGATTTGTTAAAACGAACGTATCCGATCTTATTTGTGAATGAAAGGTAACGTTAACTAGCATAAAAAGCAAGCATGTAAAATCTTTAACACCAATAGTGAGCAAATGACACAATTTACAGGTCTGTTGCTCGAGGGGAAAATGCGGAAATTGTTCCCACATACACTGAAGGTGATTTCGTTAGCCTCGGTCTAATTAAACGTGTAAACAGTAGTTTATATTCAAGCTTACAATATGGCTAGCATGAGCAACATAAAGCGAGAGTGGCAGGCAGTCAAACTATTACGGTTGAAGTTTTTTTTTTTTTTTTTTGACAGTGAATACTGTATAGTTTATTGTGTTACATTTCACTGAACTAAAAAGAAGGAATACAATTTTATCTCATGATTTTAGCAGTTAACGTTACCTCAGACCGCGACATAAGCGAACCAAACATGGCGTTTATTTACGAAATTAATATAGAAAACCTACAAAGATACAAAACACTACTCTTCTTACATTATATCAAACGTTATATCAGCAAAACGATGAATAAAAATAGATTTATAGCGCTTACCTTTTCCTTCGTGTCCGTCTGCTGGAAGTTGACCGTTAAAGTGACGGGCACGCGCACTTACGCAGCACTTAAAAAGTGACGTGCGCTGGTTTAAATGTTCACTTGTCCCATATGCCGTTTTTCAATAAATTTCTTGTCATTCACAAGCATAAATTATTGATATTCGCTAACAAGCTATTTGTTTTTGTTTTGTCATTAATTTGATGACAAATATATACATTTTAAATGACGGCATAATTATTATATTTCTATAACAATTCAAAAATGCTTGATTAATTCAGTATATTTCCCTTATTATAGGCTATCCAAATGGTATACACCTTAAAAAGATAGGCCAAATACATGTAGTGCAATAATATGAAAAGTTATCTGCAGACCAGCTGACGACATCGCTACAACGTTTCCATGGGACTAACTAGCAACGTCTTTTGAGGACGTGCACAGGACGTTTCTGGGACCTTAGCCAATATTCTGAAAATGGAACGTTACCACGACGTCCTCACGACGTTGTCAAGTAATGTCACGCTGACCAAATGACGACCAACTGGCGACCTCCTCACAACATACTGTGTATGCTGGGTAGAGACCATAGGATCACGTCCTTACAACGTTCCCCATGGGACCAACTAGCGACGTCTGTAGAGGACGAGCCCACGACGTTTCTGGAACGTCACCAAAATTCTAAAGCCTTGACTATCTCTCTAGCATGTATAAATGAAATGTCAGTCTTGACGAATAAATATCTAACATTTTAAATTGTAAGCATTTTATATTTAACAATTGTAAATAAATTGTAAATAAAATACTGGTAGACCTATACTATAGAGACCAAGGGACCACGTCGCCACAACGTTCCCCATGGGACTAACTAGCGACTTCTGTTGAGGACGTGCCCACGACGTTTCTGGAACGTTAGCTAATATTCTAAAAAATGGAACTTTACCAAGACGTCCTCACAACGTCGCCATAAAGTAATGTCGCGCTGACCAAAGGACGACGAACTGACGACGTCGTCACAACGTACTGTGTTTGCTGGGAAGGAAGTTTGATTGCTGTGATCGGTTGAATATTCATTACAATATTCATGTAATGGAGGCGCTGTGTGTGTACGGCACGTGCGAAAGATATGTTAGCGGCTAATAACGCGTTTAATGATATACAAAGATATATATATAGAGAGAGAGAGAGAGAGAGAGAGAGATTATATTTTATAAAGATAATGGATATTATATTAAAGAAGTGAGATGCTGTGTATTCAGAAATTAACTACCTGGTGCACTTAACATATGCTTCGTGGTTAACAGGCATTGCAGAGCAAGCATCACAGATAACAGTGCCTGTATGTTTATGTGTTTTACTACTCGGGTATGTTAATTGATATCTAAAAAACACTGTAATGCTCTTTTGAATTATTTGAATGTAAAAATGCTTACAAATTCCACTTATTAGTATTATCATTGTTAAATATTATTGATATTACTGTTTATACTATTAATATTGTTACATATTATGTAAATGTGTGTTGTGAATTGTTAAGTTACCTTATTTTATTTTAATTATTTGTTATGGGGTATTTTATTTTGAAAGAAGATTGTGCGCTCTTATTAAAGGTTATAATCAAGGTATGCACGTCGGCTGACGTCATAAATGCCCTGGATATCATGGCTGCGTCCGAAAGCTCTAAAATGCTGCCTTCGGAGGCAGCATTCCAAGCCCACTAAACATTGGACGTCGGATAGACGTGCAGATCATGTCTATATTGGGTCCGTCGGTCCATGACCAATTATGGACATCTATTCGACGTCCAAACTAGGTCCACTATTTGGACGTCCAACCATGACCCAACTTGGACGTCATTTTGACGTTCAACATTTGACCTAATCTGGCTTATTTTTTTTGGACGTCATTTGGACGTCTATGGCAGTTGCAGTAAATGTGTTTTACAAAATAGAGCCTATCAACATGATTATATATATGAATACAGATTATTTATAAACAAACAAGATTTATTATCTGTATTACTATTTATTTATTTGGTAGCCCATATGTTTTTTTTGTTTGTTTGTTTGTTTTACATTTTCCTGTTTTCCTTTAACAGTTTTTATTTTATTTAAAGTAGCCTATAATCAAGTTATTTATTTTTTTTTTTTTTTATTTTATATTATATATATATATATATATATATATATATATATATATATATATATATATAATATTTATATGAATTTATATATTTTATATTATAAAAAAAATCATGGTAGCCTAGCCTATCCACCTTATTTCAACCAGGCAAAAACCAGTCAGCATCACTCTGATTGGCTGAAACGAGCACATCATCATAAACGCCACTCTGATTGGCCGAGGCAAGACAAGGCATTTGGCGGCTTGGCGCGGGTCAGAGCCGTAGTGTTCTGGACGGCACAGGTCTTCAGATCACTGGTGAACCCGTTTCCTAGAAATTGAAGGTAAGTTCGGTCAGCATTTATTTCAATGGCCATGTGTACGTATAGTCTTTGGCGTTATTGTCTTACAATAAAGCTGCGAATGGTCAAGGGTCACAGCACGCATTTTTTCGTCTTACATTAGCTTGTTACTTGTGCTAGCTACGGGGTTTACAGATAATGCAAGGTTGGTTGATGTTACCGTCTCTTAATCACTTTAATCGTTCATGAAATTAACATTATACGTTTTATTGTAAATCATAAGGTGTTTTGTCTCTGATACTACAGAAACGAACACTATAGGACAGGGTTCCTCAAATCTTGCCCTGGAGGTCCAATGCACTGCAGAGTTTAGCTCCAACCCTGATCAAACACACCTACCTGTGATTTTTCTAATAATTCTGAAAACACTGATCTAACACTAAAACACTAAATCTGTTAAGTTTCATTATTTGATAAATTCTAAAAAAGATTTTTTTGTGGTGCAGATGCAGTGACAGAGACTGGGAGATGGGCCTTTCCATTGCCTTGCGGTGGTAAGTATTGATCTATTGGCAGTGGAGAAGGCATTTTTAATAGTCCACCTTCTCTTCCTGCACTGTTCTCTCTGTCTGCAGAAACTGCTTTTCACTTATAGCCGTGGCTTGGTTTCTATCATGTCAGATGATTACATTTCTTTGGACTTTTGTTTCTTTCTCCAACACTGCTGTACTAATAACAAACACTGAAGCTGAGTACAAAAACAATTGTGAGCTAGCTAACCTTGCTATTCTAATTAAAGCATTGTAATCATCAACAAATGTGTTTATTTATTTCAGTGTTCCAGAAAAAGGTCCTGAGCCTACTGGTCGACATCCGCCATCGCCTCAAGGAAACGCAGCCTGCCTCTTCAGCTGTCCATATAGACAGGATGGACACCATGGAGGACTTTGAGTTACAGGAGCAAAGCCTGTCTGATGCACAGGCCTTTGATACCCTGGTAGGTTTTACAAGCCTTAAAGTAATGGATAGCCTAGAATAAAATAATACAGTGCACTCGCACACTGTTAGATCCCTCTGAGAAGTGACAGTCAAGTTTATTATGGACTTATTCCAACAGGTGCTGCAAATTTCAAGAATTGGTGGGCGGAACACCAAGGACTGTGCCCACAAAGTGTTGGACAGGTATCTACAACATTTTTTTTTGCATGTTCTCATTTGGCTTCTTTCTGAGCATGTCCGAATAGGTGACAATTAAATGAAAATACAAGTTCACAACCAAATGCATTGTGAGATAGACCAGCTGTGCTTGACAAAGAGATAAGTACACCACGTTCCGAATTATGCAAGTTGAAATTGTGGTCATATTTTTTTTTACAAGAACATTTTACCAATCCCAAACCACATCAATCTTAATAACTTCTATTGATTTTGTATTTAATCATATATAAGTGATATATAATTGTCCAGGAATGCTGAAAGTCAGAAACTCCTTATATTGGGTGTGCCAAATTATTAGGCAAGTTTTCTTTTTCCAGATAAAATGAGCCAAAATAGAGACTGAACTCAGACTAAAAGTTAAAAAATGATTAAATGCCCATGAGAAGGATGCAAAACTAATGCAATAATCGAATTAGCAAAGTTAAGTAATGACCACTGGGCAGCGAAATGCTCATTGGGTCAGCAGAGTCAGAAAAAACAGGTGGAGAAGAAAAGACACATGTTAACTGCAAAAGAATTAGGAATTTTTGTCAAGAATTAGGTGAGAAACCATCAGGAACCATTTAGTCTCCAGCACCATCATTTTCCAGAACTGCAACCTTCCTGAAGTCTCCACAAGTGCAATGTGTCAGGTTCTCAGAGACTTTGTTTGGGTACAAAATCCAAAAAATGACCCTCACTTAATAAGAATAACATGCTGAAGTGTTGTGAAATCCATTAAGACTGATTTCTCATAGGCTTTATGGACAGATAAATTGTGAGTGACTCTTAAAGGAACAGCATCACATTCTCTTGAACCACTGTCTGAAGAATTGATCTTCCAGAATCTGGCAGTAGGTTTTAGGAGCTCATATTAGTCAATCTCTGCAAGATAGATGTTTCAGGATAGGAGATGAATTAAAAAATGAGCTCCCCAAACCTACTGCCAGATTCTGGAAGATCAATTCTTCAGACAGTGGTTCAAGAGGATGTGATGCTGTTCCTTTAAGAGTCACTCACAATTTATCTGTCCATAAAGCCTATGAGAAATCAGTCTTAATGGATTTCACAACACTTCAGCATGTTATTCTTATTAAGTGAGGGTCATTTTTTGGATTTTGTACCCAGGAAAGTATCTGAGAAGCTGACACATTGCACTTGTGGAGACTTCAGGAAGGTTGCAGTTCTGGAAAATGATGGTGCTGGAGACTAAATAGTTCCTGATGGTTTCTCACCTAATTCTTGACATTAATTCTTAATTCTTTTGCAGTTAACATGTGTCTTTTCTTCTCCACCTGTTTTTTCTGACTCTGCTGACCCAATGAGAATTTTGCTGCCCAATGGTCATTCCTTAACTTTTATTCTGAGTTCAGTCTCTTTTTAGGCTCATTTTATCTGGAAAAAGAAAACTTGCCTAATAATTTGGCACACCTGAATATAAGAAGTTTCTGACTTTCAGCATTCCTGGACAATTATATATCACTTATATATGATTAAATACAAAATCAATAGAAGTTATTAAGATTGATGTGGCTTGGGATTGGTAAAATGTTCTTGTAAAAAAAAAATATGACCAGAATTTTAACTTGCATAATAATTTGGAACGCAGTGTAGAGGGATGAAAGGAGGACCACCCTAGGGGACACTGATCAAGTAGTGTAAAGGATTAATTGCATGTGAAATGTTGTTCCTACATACAGTGTTATGCCTAAGTTTAGACACCCATGCTAAAGTTGTCTAAAAAGAGGAATAAAAAAAAAAAAAGTCATCTTTTGGAAATTGGTCTTAATGCCTTAATTTAAAAAAAAAAAAGAGGAAAACTCCAACCTTTAAGGACACCATTTTTCTTTGTGAATGAATATGTATCGTAAATAAAGAAATGTTCTTCCTTAAAATACAGGGTGCATAAGTCAGGACACCCCTATGTTAAATTCCCATAGAGACACATACCTAGAGATTGGCATGGTTTTATTTCAGTTAGCCTAATAGCTGGTTTGATTTGCATTAAGAGATGATCTTATGGAAAGTTCCCTTATGCCAATCTCTAGGTATGGTGAAGGTTATGTGATAATGTGGGGCGATTTTAATTCCAAAGGCCAAAGGAACTTTAGCAGGATGCAGACTATCCTGGATCCATGAAATAACTGCCCTTTAAAAATAAAAATCTGCCTGTGTCTCTATGGGAATTTAACATAGGGGTGTCCTGACTTATGCACCCTGTATTTTAAGGAAGAACATTTATTTATTTAGGATACATATTCATTCACAAAGAAAAATGGTTTCCTTAAAGGTTGGACTTCTCCTATTTTTTTTTTTTTTTTAATTAAGGCATTAAGATCAATTTCCAAAAGATTATATATATATATATATATATATATATATATATATATTATATATATTATATTATCTTTTTAGGAAACTTTAGCATGGGTGTCTAAACTTATGCATAGCACTGTATATCCTTCACATTAATTTATTGAAATTTATTTTTCTTTAGGTTCTTTACCAACAGCCTCATGGCCAAATTTAATTTGAAGGGCAAGGGGAAAAGGGGGAAGCGCCCTATAGAGGGTACAAAGGTTTATAGAGCAATACAAGGTAAGCCCAAGTTTCATGTTGACCAGTCTATAAATAATAACTTTGGACAAAACATTTCCTTCCCTTCTGACTTTAAAAAAAAAAAAAAAAAAAAAAAAAAAAAAGCCAATTATCTATCTTGATAGATAGACTATTCATGCACAAGAGGTGTTACAGCATTAAGAAAGAAACAAAAGCAAAGTTGAAAGTAAAAGATGGTAAATAGTCACAATTCTCAAAATATTATTCTCCTCTCATGGCACAAAGGTGAGTCATTGTTACAAGAATGACTTCCTGTGGTGGTCCTTATTACATTGAAGCTGAAGCAGCCTCCAACTGAACAGTCTGCTCTCTGACAAGTAGAACATGTAGTGGATGTTGTATTATCCAGAATATAAAACACTTTTTGTGCAAAACTTTTCTCAATAATAATTTCTATGGAGTCCAATGTGTTTTCAAGCACAGAACCAGCTTTTGTAAATTGCACTAAGCACAACAGGCTGATTAAAACACTGTTAACATTCTAATGCACACATTAAACAATGTAAGCTTTCTCAAAAGTACAGTCTGCTTGGTCTTGTAGACAGCCTAATTGTTACAGTTAACAGTTGTGGGAGATGGCTTTGCATTAATCCAGTATTGGTAGTGGATGCACAGGAAATATATTTTTGCTTACACATGTGGGGACTTGACTGTATGACTGCAGATTGCATTTGAATATATTTAAGTCATTTATCTATTTCTGCTTGTGCAGAGGAGATCATGAAATTCGATAAAGCAGCCACTGAGGAGTTCATCAAGGGGAGCGTGTCTGAGCCCCTCAAACATGCGCCACAGAGAACAGGAGGTGGAGGATTTTCAATGCCCTGATGAGCCTAGTAGTCCAATACACTTTGTTTGATGCCGTTCAATGCATATCGTTTTTTTTTTTTTTTTTTTTTTTAATAAAGTTTGAAAAAGCGATATTGAATTGTGATTTATTTGAATGTGTATAACTATACTGTATGTATGTATGTGTGTATGTAGTCCCATGTTTCCCAGAGGGTGGAGGACATGTTTTCTGTGCCAGTTAATTTTCCTGTAGCTTAGTTTGACTTAGCAGTTAGTTTGAACTGGAAATGCATTACACCTTTGTATGCGTCTCAAGTTATCACCTGCTGCTGAGACAATCAAATGGAGTTTTTGGAAATGATCTTGAACAGTATGCCACCTTCTGAAATAGGACTAGATCATTTTCCAAAAACTCCATTTGATTGTCTCAGCAGCAGGTGATAACTTGAGACGCATACAAAGGTGTAATGCATTTCCAGTTCAAACTGCTGAGCCAAACAAAGGTACAGGAAAATGAATACATGATACAGAAAACATGTCATCCACCCTCTTGAAACATAGGACTACATAGAAGTTGTATAACAATGACGTGTTAAGTCAAAATTTTATGTTGAAAAGATGTCCACAAACGACCACTTTTGGACTATAAATAGCCCTTACATGGAGGTCCCACCGACGTCAACATTAGACGTGCGGTAGACGTCGAAAAAAGACGTCGCCTGGCGTTACAAAACAACCCCATCAATGGACGGAAATTGGACGTCCAAAAATGTCATGGAAAAGACGTCACTACGACGTCACATTGCGCAGTGGGAGGCAGGAACGCATCAAGGCCTTCGGTGGGTAATGACACTAGCTGTGTCTCATTTTGAAGGATGCACCCTCCGGAGGTCGTATCCTTTGGAGGTTGCATCCTCTGTAGGATGCATATGCGGAGTGTCATCAAGCCTAGAATTAAATGAGACGGCCTTCGTAGGACGGACGGAAAAGGAAAAAGAAAGTATCACATTGCTATGACAACACACTAACAGTCTACACTGGACTCGACAATTGTTGTTGTTTCACGCCGCGGCCACCTAGTTGCGCTCCAACACTAAATAAATGAAGGAAAATTTCTAAACTTGGAAAGTAATTAAAAAAGAAACTGTTTTTTACTTGTTTTATTGTACTGCATATTTGAGGAGTTGCAGCATAGTACAACTGACATCTGTTACAGAAAAAGGAGAAGAAAAAAGGAGAACAAAAATGTATTAGTTTTACTTTCTATATTTAAACACCACATCGTCGCTTGTGTTTACATCGCAATTTATTTTCAAATAAACGACCGTTGGTTACGGCGACGCAAAGAATTGTGGGTTATCTGTAGCAGCGAAGGATACACCGCATGCATCCTCCGAATCCCTGTGAAAGAAGGACACATTCGAAGGTCGCATTTGGAGTGTCCTACTTGCTTTTCTGAAATGAGACAGCCTCTATGACGTATGTAGCCTTCGAATGCAGCCTACTGAGGTCTTTATGTATTATTAAAGCATTTATATATAACTGTATAAGATCGTTTTTCTACAAAATCTACAACTTAACCGTTAGGTAACCTAGCAACGGCGTCACGTTCTGCTGCCTCTGAAGTCTGTCCGAAACTGTTTCTAGAGTTGCCTTCACAGCCTTCGAAGTCACTGCCTGATAAGGCAGTGAGGCAGCAAGTTAGCTGACTAGGCTTTCGGACGCAGCCCAAGTGAAAGTGGCTGCGGCGTCATGGCAAGAGTCGGCATGTTTACATCACTTGAATTGACTTGACTTTTTTTTTTTTTTAACCCATGGCAATGGCACATTGTTGGAAAGTTTTTAAAGTGCACCATAGCAGTTGTAAGGAGATTGTTAGGAACCCAAACACTAAATGGCATTCATTCATAGCGTTTCGCAATATTCTAATTGTTATTGATCTAATCTTTGCATACCTGCACATTTCCAATATTTAAACAATTTAGCTGACTTTTAATGTTGACTTTAACAAACAATATTATTTCCATTATCAATTATTGTCATAGACTAGCATAAATAAAGTTTTGTTGGTCTTGCTGGTTTTCCTGTGAACACCTTTTTGATATTTACAGTTTTCAATAGGCAAATTCCAAAGCAAATGCAGACATTATTGACACTCTGGTGATGCTCTAAAGCTATATGACCTTCTTTATTTTTTGAGGCGAACATTTTCTTTATCTTTAACATAAACGTGACAATAGAAGTTTATGTTTCTTAAAACAAATGTATTACTTTTTATTAAAGCATGATTTACTTTCTTCCTACTTACTTTCACAACAATTAGTCTAAGAGCAGTGCCACAGAATTGTTTCAAAACGTTTTTATTCATATAAAGATGTCCTTCTGATAAATGCAACATACACGTTTGATAGTATATTTGCTTTGACATTTCTGAAGCAAATGACTTATTAATACTTGAAAGTTTTTGAAACAGAAATTACTGCTTATTTTCTATAAATTTTTCTGTATTTCGCATCGAGTTAAGAAATTGAGTAAGTTTCGCGGCTATCGTGATCACGTCCCTGGTGAAAAAAAACAGCATATGCTGGTAGGTATGTTTTGATGCTGGGATGCTGGTTAGGCATGTTTTGATGCTGGTTTAAGCTGGTCCTTAGCTGGTTTATGCTAGTCCTTTGCTGATTTATGCTGGTCCTTAGCTGGTCATGTTGCTGCTCAAGGACCAGCATAAACCAGCAAAGGACCAGCTTAAACCAGCATCCCAGCATTAAAACATACCTACCAGCATATGCTGTTTTTTTCACCAGGGGTGGACACAACTACCGTGGTCAACAACGGGAAACCTGCTTGCTGGTCACAAGAAAACGGAGGCTTAAACCACCTTAAGACTCCAAAATACACGTAAGTCAATTATCGAAAGTTAATGAAATATTGGCTGTGTTTTCGGGCATGCAAAACTTTTGGTGTAATTTTTTAAATGCTGTTGCAGCCATGCTGTTCTGTGGTAACGTTTAACAACTTTCTGGAAGGGGCAACCATTTCTAGAATCACTATGGCTTTGTAGGTTTTTTTTTTTTTTTTTTCCAAACCACCAAATATTCAGCTAAAATACTGTTAATACAGCTCAGCAATTTGAAATGTACTTAAAATTTGCCATTTTGTCATATTAAAGAAGCATAGCGTGCCCGTGTGTGAGGGGTGTGGCCGTATTACTATTAACGTTAACCGCAGAGTTGGTTTCGTCATTGTTATTTACTTGGGTGATGAGTAATTTGTAGAAAACAACGACTAAACTAGTCTATCCGTAGTCTAGCAATTGTAACTGGTGTAATGGGACAAATTCCGGTGCGCTGCAGCATCAGTGGCCTGTTGAAAGAAAGCTTTTTTAATCGGCCGCCTCTCTGGGTGAGTTCACGAACCATGTCGGAATAGCCGAAACTACAATACTATTGGGTGTACAAAGCTAACATACCATCTCTTTGTATAACTCGTAATTACGACTGTAAACTTGGTGCAAAGTTTTCTGAGAGCCCCTACTGCCCACATTTGTACCAAAGCACAGCTGAAACATCATCCGGAATCACTCAGATGGCGGAGGCATAACGTAGTGAAGAAGTTATCGCGCCTAAGGGCTGATTTTTTCCCCACCCTTACTACAATCAACCATGCTTTTATTGTAGTAAAGTGTAGTAAGTTAACCATGTTTTTGGCCGATTGATTACCATTTGTATATGAAGGATCCTTAGATCCTTACATGCAAATTATTGTGTTGTGTTTGAATTTTATGTTTTTCAATTTTATTTTATTTACATAATTATTCATAATCATTTTACAATCATTAGTCATTCACATAATTCATATTTAATTATTTATTTGATTATTTAAGTATTTATCATTTATTAATTTATTCATATATATTATTCATTTATATGTTTTTATATTTTATATTTCTTATTATTTTCCTTGCTTATGCATTTTCATTATTGTTCAGTTCCATGATTGTGGGGTTTCATGAATTGTTTGGTCTAAGAAATAGATAACGGGGATGTTTATGGAAATTCAAGGTTTATGGGATGTTGAATCTGTTTGATATATCATTGTTCTCTGAGCTGGACTCCCCAGACAAAGTTTGAACATTGAGACATACGCAACTAAAACTGTTCAATAAATTCTGTTATACCTTTAACATCATCACTTCGTCTCCTGCTTCTGCACTTTTCTGGCTTCCATCGGTCAACTTCATAACTGACAGAAACCTGCTGTTAGTGGGGTTGGGGTAACTACAGCTTGCTGACTAGTTGTTCTGTTACCGGAAAGACTGATATGGTGGCGATTGCATGGAACCACAGAGGCCGGATTCATTACAGTAAGTAATTAATGACTGAATTTTAATTTTTTGGTGAACTAACCCTTTAATGACATGTTTTTGTCTTTGGTGTAATTTGGCAAGTAACTGTTAATGTCCAAAATTTTAAATGTTATTTTTGATGAATTTTGTATGTTTGTAAGTATCCACTGTTCAGTGGCTAAAATTTATGTAACAAGTTGTCATTTGCAAAGTACGGTTGAATTGCAGTTATGGTCAAATTTGACAAATAAAAGTTTAATTACAATACTGTGTTTTATTTGTCATTTAATTTTGTTACATTTATTGTAAAGCACTTACAGAGTAAATGGTAAATACAATTAAAAAATATACAAGTAAAAACAAGTAAATAGAGGACATTTGTATATACAACATATTAATGAAATCTACTCATTTTTTGTGTTTCGGATTTACTATTGAATTACCATTGCATTGCATAAAGATTTTAATTATATTTACTCAGTTATATTTAAGAGTTTAAATCATCTAATTATTTGAATCTACTGAATCTTTTTAGTTACATTTACTTGATTTTTAAAGTATATTTCAATGATTTCACAACTTTAAAATTTACTCAGTATTTTTCAGTGTAAAAATGTTTCACCAAAAACATGGAGTAGATCATAGTAAAAGTTTGAAAGATCCACGCTTATGTTCCGCATAATTGCTCACCTGTCTGCAACAACAGCAGCCATGCTTTCCTCTAAAAATGAATTCCTGCAAGACACATGCAAATGAAGTTCCAGAAAATAAATCGATTAAACTAGAAAATTATGCATGCACTAGGACTACTGGTCATCTGTCCTGAAATCTAAAACCAGTTTGTTTGGTATAGAATTTCCACCTACATCAATGTGTACAAGCAGTCATGCACAGATCAACAGCGCCATCTCCTGGACAGCAACAGAAGATTATATGAGGACAATTCATAGAGTTTAAAAATGTATGCACAGTCTTGCCCCTGGACCTCCCTGCAGTATACTCATGGAAACTAGTGAGGTATATAATGACTGTAGAGCTAGTCATCCAGAGTCAGACTCAGCTCACAAACTGAGGGAAATTTAAAGGTGCTGTTCATGGTATTGTCACAGGAATCTGCATGTACTATTGTGAATGAAGGAATGAATGAATAAATAGTCTATGGCCATCATACACAATGGCAGTCAACAAAGACAACATGAAAAGCACACATTGCATTTCTTTTAATTTTTTTTTTTAGAATATAGCTTTTTTAGTTCTACAGTCCAAAAGGTCTGTTCAGAACAAACCAGATTGTGCTTTCAGCTAAAAGTTGATGAGCAACACCAGCAATACAAGCCTGTCATTTAAACAGGCTTTGTTATTGTACCATGTGAAACCCATAAACCTGAATAACCAGTAACATGGCCAGGCCATCCCTAAACTGCTCAGATATATTAACTTAAGTATAAACAGAATATAAAAAGAACATTTATACTTGGTACAAACAGTATCACTATTAACTATTTAATGTTCAACTATCAATGTTGTACTTTGACATTAAACTCTGTTGAATGATGTAACTGTAACATAACACAGTGAAGTCACACCCAACGCCTTTATGCTACCTGTCATTGTGCCTTCTTTTTATGTTAAAACTCCTAAAAGCTTCCGGCATCTCTCTGGTTGCATATTACTGAAGCACAGAGAATTTGAAGGAGCAGGTCACTTAGAAATGGAAATAAATGTACTTACTCGCATGATTTTCATTCTTCTGAATGTACTGTAGCTGCTGGTCACTCTTTTCCATACAACTGCAATCAGTTGGCCAAATATCTGTTATGTTGAATGTGTTGTTTACAGTTCTTTGACTTTAAAGTCTTACAATCCACACTTGGAAACCTAAGACATAAGACAGAGCTAGACATGAATGGCCCTGTTGCACAGCAACAAAATCAGTTTGAATGTCAACACTGCACTCAATCAACATTTGCTTTATTATTATTATTTCCAGACAAATTTACAAATGAAAAAACAAGAGAATGTTAGCAGAGCTGGAATATAAAATGAAACTTGAGTGAAGTACAAGCATCTTCACTTAATTACCATCAAACTTTCACCAAAATAGTTACATAGTTTATTTGAAGCATGATTCATGTGGAAAAAACCTGGAGGAAGTGCCAGTGCTGGAGAAGAGTTATGACACGAACCAATCACAATTCAGTATGCAAATATAACTATGACACTGCACCTCCTATCAGCCAAACACAGTAACCAGTTTATCAAGATTTACCCATTAAACCCAGCTGCAAACAGCAATTATCTTGGTTAAAGTACTGTATTCAAATTATAAATATTGCTTTAAACACAAGCCAATTAGAAGACTATAATTAAGACAATTATTGCATAAATAAACAAAGAAACAGCATTTTTCTAAGTGGAAATTTACAACTTTTAGCCAGGAGAGGTGGCACTTGCAGTACCCTCGTGACATGAGTTAACCAGTCATATTCTTCACATGTACAAATTTCAAAGAAGAACAAAAAACTAAACAGCAATGAAGCAAAGGTACAAGTCTGACCATCTGATTCAAGTGTGAAGCTCATTTTAGAAATTCCATTCAAACCAACTATAGACACACTACATTGTTTCATTCATAGGTTTGAGTCATATGACCTGGAGGGCAAAACATTCATAAAACTGCAGTAAAAGCCTGTCAACTTTCCAAGCCACAAATATTTAAATCACCTCTCAAAACAACAGCAACAAAAAAATAATAATAGTCTTAATACATTACCACTTAATACAAACCTTGTAAAAATAACTGGAGCTTAGTGGAGTAAAGCCTTTTGCTCTCCATATATATCCTGCTGTATATTTGTTTTTGAGAATTAAAAAAAAAAAATCAGGAATTCGAACTCTACATAATCAAATATATATCCAAACTAATAATTTTAAAAATGCAGTGAGCATTTATGACCCTGGACCACAAAACCAGTCATAAGTAGCACGGGTATATTTGTAGCAATAGCCAACAATACATTGTATGGGTCAAAATTATCAATTTTCTTTTATGCAGAAAATTATTTGGCAATTAAGTAAAGATCGTGTTCCATGAAGATATTTTGTATATAAATGAAAACTTAATTTTTAATTAGTAATATGCATTGCTAAGAATTTCATCTTGACAACTTTAAAGGTGATTTTTTTAATATTTAGATTTTTTTGCACCCTCAGATGTCACATTTTCAAGTAGTTATGGCTTGTTTTGTGTTTTTTTTTTATATATATATATATATATATATATATATATGTATATATATGAATTTATTATTATTTATTTATTTAAATATTGTTGCATCCGAGCGGCTGCATCATCTTACTGGGATGAGGAAGAGCCAATTTTTAAGGACTCACGGAAACAACTTGATTAACTTTATTAACAGACTGAACAGGAACGACTTTTTAACTTAACATCAGCTCACACACCCAATCGACATTTCTTTGGAGGGGCCCCCGTAGCTCTCTTATTTAACCCTTTTTAATACTACAAATATATGTGGGATTATTAGCACAAATCATACTATGTGTTATACTAGCGGGGACAGTACGCTTGGAAATAATATTTCACATCTTCGATTTGTATTTGTATATTTTTTTCACAACACGTCTCCATGTGTGTTTTGGCCAACATGAATTACCGAAGATGCTCTTGTTGCTTGTACAAAAATTAGCCACAGTTTTGCTATCCAAGCCATATTTTAGATGATTAGATTAGATTAGATAATACTTTATTCATCCCTTTTGGGAAATTTCTTGATCCAGTTGCTCACATATATCAAAATCACGATAGACAACCAAACACCCAACAACTACATAAAAGACATGTATAAATATAAAATACAAATAAACCTAAAACAATAAATAATCATTAACTAAAATACTTGCTAGAGTATTATCCATAGTTCTTGAAAATCCAATAATAAAGAGGACTATGGATAATTCTCTGGCCAGTAATTTTAGTTAACCATAGTATTTGTAGTAAAGCTGGTTATTCTAAAGGTAATCAAGCCAAATGACAATTTTGACTTTATTCTAAAAATATTATGGCACTAAAAAGCTGCAATATTTATTAAATTGCTAAATGCAAACACACTCTTGGCACAGCAGCCCAAAATGCAAAAAAAAAAAAAAAAAAAAAAAAGAAAAAAGAAAGGAAAAAAAAACAAAGAAAAAAAAAACAACTCATTTTAGTTTTAATTAATTTCAAATCTTCGGGCCTTTCTTTAGGCAAATTCATCCACAATGTCTTTGGTGTTTAATTTAAGGCTTTGTGTATTCTCAATGGAAAGAATGGCTACCAACTTCAATAAAAAAAAAAAATTCAAATGAAAGAAAAAGAATTAAAACAGTGCATGTGTCACTGAAACTAGACATGTGTCAGATGTGGTTTTTAATGATTATATTAGGAAAACGTTCATGCGTTCTTTTTCCTTTTAAAGAAAGCTTTTTATTTATTCTTTTTTGCGGCATATCTGCATGAAGGATTTGCTGACCTCATCAAGTGATCTAGAACCACCAACGGAAATCGTGCATACACAGGACAAAAACACGATATTCTCCACTAATTTTAACCAAATTAAAATAAATCGATGCAGCTTTCAGTCGTGACTTTCTTCTTATTTTAATAGTTCGTTTGAGGTGGTTTCTATAGCATTATTTTAATGACAAATGTGTAGAGCGCATTATTGTAATGTGGGGTGCATCAAAATGCGTAAGCACAAATCTCATCACTTGCAGGTAGATTCTCTTCACTATCATAAAAATGACGCGCTTTCTCTTACTTGCATGCGTGCGTTTAGAAACACAGATCAGCGCATATGACAACAGATGTAATCAGTATTTACATAGCATAACAGTAAAAAATGTATCAGTCTCACGTGTCCCACATTGCCCAGCAAAATCACATCTATGTCCCGCAACAGCCCTCTTCCCAGGTGGTCACCCTATTTCTGTCACGAAGCAGGCACGGGCGCAATCATATTTCAAAGGAAGCCAGTGCCACAGTCTTGCTTTTATGGAGTATTTGCATTTATTCATTAGATATCATGTGGTGGACTGTCATGATTTCGGCTAATGCAAGACACTACTGAAATATGCGCATCAGAGTGGATTTAGAAGTGGGTATATACACAAAGCCGACTGAAGTGGTTACGCCGTATCAGCTGAAAAGGTGCGTCTCTTCTTCAGTAAAAGAATACGATACAAAACATATGCTTAAAGCTCTACCTAGTTAGCCTAATCTTATGAAGCTTAAAGAAGGAATTCACACGAGACAGCTTGATACCGTCCGCTTGCAGTACTAACATCAACTTTGTGTCACGCATGCTTTTTTACCACCTTATTTCCCGCTCACACTTTTCTCATCCTAATTTTACAAGTTGCAAGATACAAAACACACGCAAAGTGCTGCCTGACACTGATCACTGGCGGGTGCGGTGTTCTCTGATCGATTTGGGTATTACACGCAAATGCTAAACAGACCCGGAACCCGAGGTAATAGATTGGGACCCGACCCGGACCCGGCTGACCATTTCAAATATAGACCCGAACCCGTATGGGTCGGGTCCCAGGTCCTTGGGTCCTCCGTGAAGACCTATACTCCCTACAGCCATGGAAACAGCCGAACATCTGTTCCAGCATGTTGTTTTTTTTGGGTTGCCTGAAGAGATCGTCTCAGACCAGGGTCCTCAATTCACCTCTCACATATGGAAAGCATTCTTCAAACTTCTTGGTATCTCTGTTAATCTTTCCTCTGGTTATCATCCACAGACTAACGGCCAGACTGAGAGGAAGATGCAGGAGCTCGGACGTTACCTCCGGTCATACTGTCAGGATGATCAATACAGCTGGAGCAGGTTCCTCCCGTGGGCCGAGTACGCACAGAACTCCCTACGCCAAGATACCACCAGCTTAACACCATTCCAGTGCATACTCTGTTTTCAGCCTCCGCTGTTTCCCTGGACAGAGGAACCCTCTAATGTTCCAGCTGTTGACTACTGGTTCCGAGCAAGAGAGTGTGGGACTCAGCTCACCGTCACCATAAGAGGTTCGCCGACACCAGAAGGAGGGTGGCCCCCCAATACCAACCTGGGGACCAAGTCTGGTTGCCCACCCATGACCTCCGCCTTCGGCTACCCTGCTGTAAGCTGAGTCCCCGCTACATTGGTCCATTCAGAATTCTGAGACAGATCAATGATGAGACATACCAACTTCAGCTCCCGCCCAGGTACCGTATTCACCCCACTTTCCATGTGTCACTCCTCAAACCATTCTCTCCTTCTGTCACAGACCCCATTGGAGCTGAAGTGGAACCCCTTCCTCCTGAAGTCCTGGACCAACCTTCCATCTACTTGGTCAATGAGATCATGGACTCACGGCGACAAGGAGGTCGCCTGGAATACCTCGTCGACTGGGAGGGGTATGGACCGGAAGAACGATCCTCGGTCACTAGGCAGGACATACTCGACCCAGCTCTCCTGCTCCAATTTCATCAGAGCCATCCTGACCGTCCTGCCCCTCGCGGTCGAGGTCGCCCTCAACACCATGTTAGGGTGTCGGTAGCCGCCCCTGGAGGAGGGGGTAATGTCAGGCATTCACCACAGCCACTCCCACCATCTACGTCACAGCACACCCGTTCCCAGTCACCTGAGTACTGATTGCCATCACCTGTTCCCACTTTGCACCGCCCTATATAAACCCCCGGCAATAAGTACCTCATCGTCTGGTCTACTATTCACACCCGAATGTTTACTTCAGACCTCTCTGTGTTTTCTCCTCCCCGGACTCTCCTTTGCTACACGTTGGATTCATCGCTGTGTTTACCCCACGAACTCTGGACTTCACTCAAAACCATACAAGAACTTTCAGATAAGCATCCCTCTGCTCAATCTATATCTGCACGCCAATATTTCACTATTGTCAATAAAACTCTGTATTGGTTTGCACCTAATATCTGTCTTTGGTCTCATCCTTGGAACAATGTGCTAATAAAGATCAACCATCCAGCATGTTTTCTGAAAAACAAAATGGGGGAAGAGAGTTCAAATGTTGTGTGGTTGATTGTCTTTTTAGCAAGTAAAAGGTTTTTTAGTATAATTGTACAAACGTCCACCTTCAGCTTATGGTCCATTTTTGTTATGAAATCTACTGATATTTAAGTAAAATTAAGAGTAACTTTGTTATTGTCAGTAATCTTTCAAGATAAACACTTACTGGACTGAAACTTAGCTTTACTTGATTATCCGTAAATTTTTAAAAAGGCTTTTGAGGAATGCTTACTTGCTAATTTCTCTATCATCACTGAACTGAATTATAATCATATGTTTTGATATATATATATATATATATATATATATATATATATATTGTTTTGATATATCATATGTTTTGATATATATAAATCATGATCAAAACATAAAACAAGGAAAAAAAAAAGACACCACGTTTTTCATTTTTTGCTGATGTTGCAACACAATATTTTGCCCACATTACACGCGCCAATGAACTGTCAAAATACAATCCTTTTCGTTTATATTAACCAGCTGAGACATGAATCACACATACCAATAATTTTGGCACATAAGTCTCGATGGACCCTTTTTTACAAGCCTGTGATGACACGTTTCAACAGTCTTCATCATCATAAATTCTTTAAAGATTTTTATATTTTGATTTTTAAAAATATGTATGTACATTTACACCACAATACTTTGTATTATATCACCTTTTCATCAAGTTACAAAAAAACGAGTTAACGCTATGCGAGGGTGTTTCTAATGCCGCGTCTATGAGAGGGACGGTAAATTAGACATTGTTCTCTCTTCTGACTGCTGATATCAGTCTAGCTCAATTTTTTTACTTTGACTGAAAGTCGTGAAAACACTATTGTGTAGTTTTTCTTTTGCTATTTGAGCAAATGTGATTGCAAACAATATATTTGTGGTACTCTCCCATTCACTGCTCTCGGATTTTACCCAACTATGACGACTTCTGCTATGAGAAACCCAGAAATGTGAGAAAGGTCCGTTAGTTCCGGGTTTAATGAAGGCCCGCCTTCCGAAAAAAAAAATGTGTTGTGAATGGTTAGCTGTCTCACTGTGTTGCAACTGGCGAACAGCTTAGACAGTGTTTCAGTACTGCCACACCCCTTGTCAAGGAAGCAAGTTCCGTCTACAACTGTTAGTGCAAGCTAGATTCAAGTGATTCTTACATTGTAAATATGGATATTTTTCTTGAGTGTCACATGATATATCTTGCGTTGTAGATATGGATATCGTAACATCTTAGCACTCTAAATAGGCATACACTTAGCCTATAAATAGGCCAACACGCCAATAAAAATGACTCTTTCTTAACAAATTAAATTAAGATAAGTTCTAAATTAAGATGGGTATTTGGCAATAACGAAATTAAGATAAAGGCTCCGTGGGATTTACTTCGCCACTTCTCTCCACAATCCGGCCTCAACGCGACGGTGAATAGCATCTGAAATGTAATAAAATAAAAATGCCAACATTAGCCTATATACTCTGTCTACATTATGCATGTAACAGTAGGAACGAGACGAGAGACGAGCGGATCCAAACGCAAACTTTTATTAATGGGACGAGACATAGACATGGTCAAAGGCAGGCAGGGTCGAACAACAGCAGACAGGTGTATGGACGGCAAGACAAGAGTAATCCGTGACGGGCAAGGGTCGATCGGTGGCGAACGTAATCCAATGGGCGAGGCAATAGAATGGTCAGACAGGCGAGAGATCCGATAGGCAGACAACGTAACAGACTAAACGAAACAACAAGGCAAAACAAGAAAACTAGACACAGGGGAAACTCGGAGAAACGCTTTGTATGAATGTAAACAGTTCAATACTCGGCGAAGAGTGACAGGAAGGCCGGGGCTTATATACTGTCTCTGATTGGGCGCAGGTGGTGGGAGCAGTGGCTGGAGTGTAAAGCAACAGTCAGAGTGTGTAAACAGAGGGAGAGCGACATCTGGTGGTGAGCGGTCCGCAGCTCACCGACCAGATCCGTAACATAGCCCCCCCCCCCAAAGAGCGGCTTCCAGACGCTCCAACAGAACAACAGTCCATGGGAGTGGTGGGGCGGGAGCGAGACAGGGCAAGGGCTGGAGGACCAGGTCCCTGCGGAGGACCCGGTGATTGAGACGGGACCGGCAGAGCAGGAGCCCACCCAGGTGCAGCTGGAAGCGGAGCAGGAGGCACAGAAGCCCTCCAGGGCGGTGCCGGATGAGGAGCCGCCCTGGAGGGCGGAGCCGGAGGCAGGGCATGAGGCGCAGCAGCCCTCCGGGGCGGAACAGGAGGCGCAGCAGCCCTCCGGGGTGGAACAGGAGGCGCAGCAGCCCTCCGGGGCGGACCTGGGGAGAACAGTGACAGAGGATTGTAGACAGGAAAAAGGGAGAAGCAGAGAGTTTAGCGGTTAACGCCCCCTCCATAAGAGGTTCTACGGCAGGCGCCGACACCTCTAGAGGCATTGGCGCAGCTTCTCCGATGGGGAAGGCCTCTGGAGCAGACTTGAGACCAGACGGGACCTCTGGAGCAGGCTTGAGACCAGACGGGAGCTCTGGAGCAGGCTTGAGACCAGACGGGACCTCTGGAGCAGGCTTGAGACCAGACGGGAACTCTAGAGCAGGCTTGAGACCAGACGGGAGCTCTGGAGCAGACTTGAGACCAGACGGGAGCTCTGGAGCAGGCTTGTGAACTGATGTGGCCACTGGAGCTGATTCGTGAACAGACGTAGCCTCAGGGGCACAGTGTGCAGCCCACACACACCAAATGGCAACCGCCATTAAAGGAAGAGCAGCAGCGGGAGGTTGTGGTGGATCCAGTACGCTGGCTATCATGATAGGCCATGATCTTAGGATGTCTGACGAGATGTGACTTGGCTTAGGGTCGTCGGACGGGGCATGGTAAGGCTCTGGGTGGTCAGACGAGACATGACGTTGCTCAGGACGGACCGACGAGACGTGACTAGGCTCTGAGCAGACAGACAAGACGTGACTTGGTTTGTGAAGTCCAGTAGTGAGTTGACTTGGTTTGTGGTGACCAGTAGTAACATGACTTGACTCAGGAACAACATGACTTGACTCAGGGACAACAGCGGTAACGTGACTTGACTCGTGAGGAACAGTTGTGACTTGGCTTGACTCGTGGGGCACAGCTGTGATTTGGCTTGACTCGTGGAGAACAACAGCTGTGTCTTGGCTTGACTCATGGAGAACAACAGCTGTGTCTTGGCTTGACTCATGGAGAACAACAGCGGTATCTTGGCTTGACTCATGAAGAACAGCAGCTTTGGTTTGACTTGACTCAGGGACCACGACTGTGACTTTGCTTGACTCAAGAACCACGGCCTTGACGTGACCAGACTTGGAAGCTTGACCGGACTTGGAAGCTTGACCGGACTTAGAAGCTTGACCGGACTTGGAAGCTACAGCTGTAGCCTGACTTGACTCTGGGGCAGCGGCTGAAGCTTGACTTGGCTCTGGAATAACAGCAGCAGCTTGACTTGGCTCATGAGGAACTGCTATAACCTGGCTTGGCTCATGGAGATCCGCTGTACCGGGACTTGACTCGTGAACAACATGGCTTGGCTCAGGAACAACAGCTGTAGTGTGACCTGACTCGTGGGGAACAACTGTGACTTGGCTTGACTCTGCATCTTGACTTAGGGGTAGCCGCCGCAACATGAAGGAGCACCCCTTTAGCTGCCCATACAGTCATTAGGGGTGTGTCCAGCACATGGGCCATCATAACCACAGGTGGCGTCCGGATGCTGACCACAGGTTCTGGACTGGCAGCCATATTGTGGAGTGGCTTGGAGATGGTGGCCATCTTGTGGAGTGGCTTGGAGACGGCGGCCATCTTGTGCAGTGGCTCTGGCGTGGCGGCCATCTTGTGCAGTGGCTCTGGCGTGGCGGCCATCTTGTGCAGTGCAGACTTGGGCGTGGCGGCAGCCATCTTGCGTGCAGACTCGGGCGTGGCGGCAGCCATCTTGCGTGCAGACTCGGGCGTGGCGGCAGCAATCTTGCGTGCAGACTCGGGCTCAGGAATGATGGCTGTAACTTGACTTGAGACAGAAGCGGCAGCTGTAATCTGACTCGACACAGGAACCACAGTAATAGCGTGACTTGACACTGGAAACACAGCTTTAACTTGACTTGCCTTAGGAAGAGCAGCTCTGACTTGACTTGACATCGGAACAGTAGCTGAAATCTTGCTTGACTCAGAAACTTGACTTGACTCTGGTATGGCAGCTGTGACGTGATGGAGCCCAGTCATCGCCGCCATTTTGTAAACGGGCTCCTCCGTCGCCGCCATTAGAGCAGCGCTATCTGCGGCCGTTGTCATAGCTTGAACGCGCTCCTGCACGACCGCCATTTCACGAGCGATCCAGGCGGCAAACGTGTTTGTGGGATCGTGCTCCGGCAAGACTGTCAGTCTGCGAGTGGAACGCGCGGTCGCCTCTACCGTGTTGTCGCGTTCCCTCTCTGCGACCCCCACAGTGAATGTCGAACCCACACACATAAGAGCAAAGTTAATAAATGCTGCTAGTGAAGAGCGCGGACCCTCGCGTCTCAGTCTCGTCCTCAAATGCTTGTTAGCGCCGTCACAAAAAATCTCAATCATAGTACAGTCTGGTAGGGTGGAATAATTAGCAAAAACTAAAAACTCACGGGTGTACTGCTCGAGTGAGCGTGGTCCTTGTTTGATCCGAAATAGAGTCCTGTCGGTGTCCATATCTGCAGAATGTCCGGGTGTAAAGCTGCTGGATCCTTTTGTGGCCGAGTATTCTGTAACAGTAGGAACGAGACGAGAGACGAGCGGATCCAAACGCAAACTTTTATTAATGGGACGAGACATAGACATGGTCAAAGGCAGGCAGGGTCGAACAACAGCAGACAGGTGTATGGACGGCAAGACAAGAGTAATCCGTGACGGGCAAGGGTCGATCGGTGGCGAACGTAATCCAATGGGCGAGGCAATAGAATGGTCAGACAGGCGAGAGATCCGATAGGCAGACAACGTAACAGACTAAACGAAACAACAAGGCAAAACAAGAAAACTAGACACAGGGGAAACTCGGAGAAACGCTTTGTATGAATGTAAACAGTTCAATACTCGGCGAAGAGTGACAGGAATGCCGGGGCTTATATACTGTCTCTGATTGGGCGCAGGTGGTGGGAGCAGTGGCTGATGGATAATGTAGTCCGGAGTGTAAAGCAACAGTCAGAGTGTGTAAACAGAGGGAGAGCGACATCTGGTGGTGAGCGGTCCGCAGCTCACCGAACAAGATCCGTAACAATGCATTTAGGACTCAATTAATATTTAGTTATATTAGAAAAACCTTTACTCACCAAGATTAGGCTACATATTTTTGTGGAAGAAAATGATTGAATCCACTGTAGTTTCAGCGCGGTCCTGCGCTCACTGATGGTGCATCCAGCAGCACTGAACACCCTTTCACTGCTGCTGTGACAGGCCGGGATGCATAGTACTGATCTGGCTAATTTTGTCAAAACGTAATCACCAGAGGCAAACCTCCGTTTCACCTCCTCAGCATCAATTTTCACATCTTTCTCGCGCTAATCGAAACGCATCACGTGACCGCTCATTTACCGCACAAGCCAGAGTGAATATATGCTGTGAACAGGCCAGACAAAAAGATGGGCTGGATTAACTCATTCTTTAAACCAAAGTTAGCCAAAAAGCATTACAATCAAACAGTAAGCAAATTAGCAAGTTATTAAAGGTACTCGCACATCTCGCTGCTTACCTCTTCAACAGCACCTTTCAAAGTTTACGTGACACTGATCCTCCATGACCGGGATGACCGCGAGTTGCAAGCCTTTAGTAACATGACGCGTTTCATTTCGGCGCCCGTGTTAACAGATGACTGCCTGTGCAAATTTGATTTACATCAAAATCCTCCCACAACTGCACTGCTTAAATCCAGTAAAAGTCTCCCTGGCGCCCCACGGACGGAGGATTCGTTAATCTGCAGTTACCGCGAATGTGGACACCTCAATATACTACTGCAGTTACCAAACATGAAAAATAAAAACTGAAATAAGTCACTTATCACAGTTGTGAATCGTTCTTCTTGCCGCTCCTGAATGTCGACCGTTAAGGAAAATCCCGCCTCTGTAGATTTGAAAATTACAGCATTATGCTGTAGGTTTGCGTCAAACCACCACGTGACCCCAGAGTGCATTGCCGTTTACAGCAATATACGGGCTGCGTCCGAAAGCTTTAATATGCTGCCCAAGGCAGGAATTCAAATTCTGCTTCACTCCCTGTCTCTGGAGGTACCTTCTTTTAATCAAAATTTGAAGGCAGCATAGATGTATCCATCGCTGCCTTTGATTTCCCACAATCCTGTGCATGTGCGTCATATAGGCTATATAAATACAGATAATCTGGTGAAATTAAACTTGTTACTTTATATAATAGATGAGATCTTGACCATGATATACTTTATGAATAGTAATAATGTAAAAAGCATAACAAATAATATTGTTTGTAATAACAGTATTTTATAAAAATGTTAAAAGGGTTCAAATGAGTAGTAAATAAGAATATTTACAATATACTACCAATAATAACGAAACAGCCACTAATAACAATGTTCTACTAATAAACCTGTTCTGCAGTAATACTTGCAACAGTGCTTTTCTGCAAAAAGGCATTTTTTCTGCAAAAATGCCTTCGAGGTCTTTATGTATGATTAAATCATTTATACATAACTGTTTAGGATTGTTTTTCTACAAAATGTACAACTTAACTGTTAGGTAACCTCGCAACGACTTAACGTTACGCTGCCTCTGAAGTCTGTCCGAAACTGTTCGCAGCCTTCGAAGTCACTGCCTGATAGGGCAGCGAGGCAGCAAGTCAGCTGACTAGGCTTTCGGACGCAGCCACTGTATGAACTACTTGCACAACTACTTCCGCGTTCTACTTGTTACGGCTCGGGAATTTCCGGTTAGCCTTCAGCGCACCTACATACAGAGAGTTTGTGCAAAGTTCTCTAAGTTACACAAATGCGCCAACAGGTGGTATATGGAACTGCCAGTAACCGATCAGGTGTGGTCTATAGCCACCTTATTTTGTTAGCGTCATATCAGCTCACATTGTGTGCGTTTGAGACGGAGTTAAGATTGTTCCTGGTGATGATTATAATTTTTGTGCATTATTGACAAGTAATCTAAAAGTGTTAATGCTTGAATCATTATGATTATTTTGCTTCAAAGTGTTATCGTTACACTACCTAGAATGACTCAGCAGCTTCCCTGCCCCAATAGCGTTCATTACGATATTATTTAAGCTTATCGAAACTAATGTTTAAGTCATTTCTAGTTGTTGTTGCATCTACTTTATTTCTGCAATTTATATCATTTGATTTGTGAGTTAGTAAGTGGGGATTGTGGTGTTTATATGACACATTAATGCCGCCCTTTGAACAGCGCAGTTTTATTATAACTGCGTCATCATTCCCCCTGCTGTGTTACGTGATGTATATTGATTGGAAATGCCACCTGCATATGTGAAGATGTACATAATTTAATTCAATTATGTTAAATAGTGTTGTAACTTTGTATTTTCTACATTTATTTATAGAAAACCACACAAACGCATAAATCCCTGTAAAATTTCTACTTCCGTCAACTGGATTAAAGTTTGGAAATCTGGACTGTTGCACCTCTTTTTAATGGAAGAGCATGGATAGAAGGCGGAAGCCAGTGTAACGCACACAGTATCAGTGTAACGGGACTCTTAGGAAGCGTGATAGATCCAAATGCAAGCTTTATTAAACAGATCGTACTCAAGACAGGCAGGGTCGATCTTCAAACAAACACTGAAACGTAGGCAAGACAAAAGCAAAATCCAAATGAACAGGCAGAAAGTCAAAATCCAAGTGAGCAGTCCAAAGTAGTAAAATAAACAGGGCAACGAAACAAGGCAAAAACTATGGCAATGAAACTAGAGCAAAACTATGGCAGAGAAACAAGGCAAAACGATGACTATAAAACGAAACTGTGGAAATCACAAAAACAAGGCAAGGAAATCAGGGAAAACGCTTGGTAGAGCCCGCACAGGCAAAACAATACTTCGCAAAGGGCTGTTTGGTATAGGCCTCCTTAAATGGCCACCAAACAGGAAATAACCAGAGAAGTAGCAGAGGGAGCGGTAACAGTCAGTCAATGGGTGAGGGTTTCCTCTGCTGGCGTGGCATTACAATCAGTCACAAATACAGTTTCTCATCAGGACAAAGATAATTACTACATTTTAGGGCTGGCATTTCTTTAAAAAAATAATTAATCATATTCTTTACGTTAACATGAATCATATTTAACCTCCTGAAAGGGTACTATAAATATATTTCTCTTTGGTATATGCATTCTGAATAATAAATAAATATATTTCCCCACTAACCCGTCGCATTCTCATGAACAGCATGTTTTTTTTACTGATCATAATTCATACCTGATGAATTTGTTGTTATATGGTTTAACTTCAATTGCAATTTTTGCTTTTATTTGTAGTAAAACCAAGTGAAATACATTGAAATGATGACAGAATATGACACAGAATAGTGACTAACATATTTAATACAGATAAATAAAGGTTTATTATGGTCTTATTCATCAGATCTCACAAACTGCAGCGTCGCGGTTAGGCCACTATAGAGCACTGACACCCTGTGGTGAAACAATCACGTATGATAGCCACCGCTTTCTCAGATCAGTTTATGTTGGATTAAAACTTCACGTTCCGTTGAGTTTGGAAAAATCTGTACTTGGTAATCATCAGAATATGTCTTCTCCTGTCTCTCAAAATTTCCAAATTTAAAATCATCCTGAGAAATCTCATTTTATTAGGCGTTTAAGTCAGCTAGATGATTACAGCGCATTGAAAATTTACATAACCCGAAATAACTGAGCCGTGCGATTTCAAAACAGAAGTGTGTCACGAGGCTCAGTGCAAGTAGTACATTATAAGAAAAACAGCCCACTGCTGTAAAATGTTGCTGTAATTTTTACAGCAGTTCGTTACAGTGTAATTACATTAGTGTGGGATATTAATAATAAACTAAATTAAAAGTCTATTGACTCGTGAGTACAAAGCTGCATTCACTGACAGAAATGAATGAGATGTGAGCAGATTTTTAGAATTCAAAACCTTTTTTGTTAATCTTTAATAGAATAGAACACAAGAATAAAACAGTTTTCAAAATATTGCTAAGCATAACATTACTTAAACATAATTTAATTCTATTTTAACATACTGGAACATCAGAAAAACACAGCCCAAAAATATAACAATTTTAAACAATAATACTGTTAAACCATAAACTGTTAAACAATAATGAGCTTGTCTGTATTTATACTTGATTGGCCTGAGTATATTTGAGTGCCTCATCCTCCCTCACCACCCTAGACCGCGGGACAGCGCAGTCCAATTGTGTCCAAATACTGCTTCCACCAGGCAGGGCAAGCCGTTGCTCACCTCCCAGGCCTGTAGGCACTCGTCGGCTCTGATCGGCAGTGCTTATGCAGCATGCGGAGATGCTGCCTCTGCCTTATACGCTATGGCGTTATTGCAGGTTCATCAGGCAAAGGCACTGAAGGACCTGCATGAGCATGGCCATTACCCGGAAGAACTCCGCACCGCTACGGACCTTGCACTACGAAGGTGACCGTGTGGTCTCTGGGTCGTGCAATGCCCACTGCGGTGGTCCAGGAGCACCATCTCTGGCTGTGTCTGGCTGACATGAGGGAGACCGACAAGTCCAGGTTCCTAAACCCCCATGTCTCTTCGGCGATGCAGTGGAGAACTTCGCCCAGCAGTTTTCCACCGCACAGGTAACTTGTGATTTGTCAAATATATTATTAATTTTGTATATATGTGACAACTATCTTAACCTGCTGCTTTGCCCTCTTGAGGTTTTTATATTATTTGTCTTATTGTACAAGAATAAAAGAGTCATATTTGTATTTATTAATGTTGTGTGCTTGAGTGCCCTTGGCTATTGATGCCCAAATAAATTACCTTGTCCAGTCAGGAACCTTTTGGTCTCTTCATTTACTTTTATTGGAGTGTTACATAATCATTAAATTGACATAAAATGGAGCAGTTGACAGGTGTCTCTCACTGTTTCAGCAGTCTTTTTTGCTTGTTTGTTTTGCTTTTTGTTTTGTTTTGTTCCGGTTCCCTCTGTTCATTAACATTAGTTAACATTAGTTTAGTTCAGCTGTGTTCACATCCTTTTCAATAGTATTTGAGTTCCCCTGTATTTCGCGCAGGGTTAGTCACCCTCTCTAAAGACTCCCACCTTGGATTTGGATTTGGACAAGGGCAAAGGATTGTCACCTAAAAGTGGTCGAAGAGCTGCGCCCCACTACAAACACAATCGGCTGCCTTTTAGAAATTCATTCCTTGTCGTTCCAAATTCTTTTCTAAGGGGGACAATCAGTGTATAGCTGAGTCTCAGAGGACTGGCTATGTTTCAGCAGCAATTAACCCTTTCCAGACCATAGCCATCTAAGGATAAGCTGTCTGGTAATATTTCTGTCTGCCCTTTGGGTTCTTTAGGCAGTAATTTCTGGTGACAACTGCAGTGGTCCCCTTTCCTAGAACCTAGCTATCTGAGGGGTTAGGCTATCTAGGCTAGCTATGCAATTGTTACCTGGTCTACCAGCCTTCACAAGACCCCTAAGACATAGCTGTCTGAGGATAGCTGTGTTCTAGTTATGGGATTTTAGTAGCAACCCTTTACTCTTCTACAGCTAGCCTCTTCGGCAGTCTTGCGTATTCAGGATAATATTGCTCACATAGCATAGCTATTTGAGGATAGCTATGTGTCTGACTTTCGTGGGCTATTCCCCTTTATTTATTCGGGTTCTCCCATCTCTGCTAAGTTCCGTGAGCGGCCTTTAGCATCAGAAGCATGGCACTTTCTGAAGAAATGTCTGTTGCTTCTTTGGTGCTTCCCCCAGGTCATCAGCCATGAGCTTTGGCAATGGCACAGTTGGCATTTCATTCCGCAATGTGTCCCTTACAGGGAGACTCAACGCTGAGTTCTCTAGAAGAGGAACGTTTCGGGTTGTGCATGTAACCCGAGACACTGCGTCACCTTGCCATGCCTCTGGCCTGTCTGTTTACATCTCCTTTAGACAGATAACTGGATGATGTATTTGGAGTTTAGTCAGTGTAATGGTTGTGTTTGGATTGTTGGAATTTACTGTGTGGATTATTAAAGACTGTGATTGTTCATCAACTTCGTTGTGTGTGTATGTTTGTGTCACACAACCGGGACAACAGGTGTGTTGATCATTTTATTTTGAATGCTCTGTGAAAATTTCGACTCTCTTTATCAAGTGGTTTTTAGTCAAAATACATGTATTTACATTGCTTCTGCGTAAACAGTGTTCATTATGTAAAGAGTATTGCCAAGATCAGTAATTAAAAATGAATCAACACTCAAAGTAATTTTTATTATAGTAATTTGAAAGGGTTGTTCAAATATTTAATGCAGTAGTGTTTAATTCAATTTATTGTCACAAATTGTTTTTTGACATGCATTCTTAATGAGCTATGATAATGACATATAGGGTGTATTTTAATGTTTTCATATAAACCAAAATTTTCTTTATTTGTCTATGCCTGAGAATAGCGTTAAAATGGCAAAATACTAATTGTTTTTTTTTTGTACCTACATAAAACAAAAAAACATACAAACACATCACTTAATGCCCAGTGCCATTCTAATAACCCTATGCTCACAAAAATATTACACATAATTTTAATTTTTAATAACACCATACAAGATACAACAACATACAAGGTTTGCTTTAATGCTTTTATTGATTTGAGGAATGTGTCAGTAGGAAGAGATTAAAGTTCAGAACATTTTGTAAAGATAAGATTGGAAAATGTAAATTTAGTACAATCAAAATAACTGTGGAGCAGAATGACTGCATATGATCTCACAGATCTTTAGCACAAACATAGCCAATTGAGTTTGAACAGTCTCTGTCATTCCAGCAACGGTTAGCTGTAGGGTGGAAATATAAAATGAGTTATTCAAATCATTACAGTAGTGTTAGAAAATTAGCAATTTTATGTTACTTTTTAGTAAATATTTGACAGAAAAAAAAAACAAAAAAAACACTGCATTCTTACAGGTCCAGTTGATCTCTCCACAGTCCTCAACTGAACCAGTATTGTTAGGCAGTTCCCAAGCGCACCAGTTGGTGTAGTCATAGAGAGATCCATCACTCCACAGCCACGAGTTTTCCTAAAGATCAAAGACAGCGCACTACTGTACTCAGACTCCATAAAGAAGGTCATTTAGTTTGCCTTTGAAGAAGTTAAACCATCTTCTCTAGAAACTAGAAATTTCAGTTTAGACAAAAGTCTCTTTAAAAGTCTCTTTAGGCCACACAACTTAACTTACTTGTACACCATCATGAGCACCAATCCAACATAGTGTGGAAGAAGAAGGCAACAGACTAATCAGAAAGTCATTCTCCAGTTTATTCTGCACAGACGCGAGATTTGCATCCTCCTTTTGGCAGTTTTTCTAAAGACACATTTTTTTATTATCAATACAAAATATTCTTTTTAGCAAAAAGTGTTAATTACTTTTTAAACAACATTTAGTCCACCAAAATCTGCTTTGATTAAAGGGATATTTCACCCAAAAATAAAACTTTGATGTTTATCTGCTTACCCCCAGGGCATCCAAGATATAGGTGGCTTTGTTTCTCCAGTAGAACACAAATAAAGATTTTTAACTCAAACTGTTTGCAGTCTGTCAGTCACATAATGGCAGTCAATGGGACCCACGGCTTTGAGAGTCAAAAAACATACACAGACAAAACCAAATGAAACTCTGCGGCTCGTGAGAATACATTGAGGTCTTAAGACACGAAATAATCAGTCTTTACAAGAAACAGAACTGTATTTCTGTCAGAACCACTATCATCAAAATGATAGACTCTTAGCATACGTTTTGGTTCGGCAGTATGGTTCTGTTTTGGGCAAAAATCCATCCATGCAGCCTATCATGAATAAGCAGGGAGAGCAGCAATAATAATGAACGTGCTCAGGACATTTGGACATTGTGATGGATCAGAGGTAAAAAATGATATAAATACTGTTCAGTTTCTTTTAAAGACCGATTGTTTTGTGTCTTAAGACCTCAATGAATCATCACGAGCCACAGGGTTTAATTTGGTTTTGTCTGTGTATGTTTTTTTTTGACTCTCAATGCCGTGGGTCCCATTGACTACCATTATATGATTGACAGACTGCAAAAAAAAATGACTTGCTTTAAAAATAATAATAATTACCTTGTTGTAACTAACATTTTACCTCTGCTGTGATCCAGTTAACTGCCTGAGAGAAGAACTTGAAGCATCGGACTCCAAAATTTGTCCATCCATAGGGGCATTTTTCAACTACATAAACTGTATTCAGTATAAAGTTTAGTCTTGTAAAATTCACATTATTACTCTTATTATGCAAATACTAATAAAACAATAGAATGCTGTATTTTTCCTACTGTCCCACTCCATAAAGCTACAGACTGCCAAAGATTTGGCAAAACAAGCTTTTAAATGGAATAATGAGAGTTTATATAAATAAATGTTTTGTTTACCATCTGCATTCCCCATGGAGAACACAATGAAAAGAAGTAGAAGACTTTTCAGCATTGCCATGATGAACCTGAAAATGAATAATCAGCAAGTTAATGGTCTGCACTCATATATTGCACACTGTGGATTCTCAATGTATTTTAAAGACAAAGTTAATCAGTAGGTCTCTGTGCCAAAAACTCACCTTGGTTCTCAGATTGTTGCCTTCGGAATCTCAGAGGAAGATTTTGTGAAGTTCCAAAAAGAGCCCTGCTTTTATACTTTACTGGATGTCAAGGATGTCATAAGTCACAAGGATGATACAGGATGTAAATGTTTGATATGTGAACTAAAAATGTGGATATGTACACATACAGTAGAATTCAAATACAGGAGTTAAATAATACATTATTAGCTTAATTAAATCAAGTGTTTGAAATAACTATTTAAGTTAAATATTAATAAGTCCTTTTCTGATCTAGAAAAATATAGATTTTTTCCCCCTCACTTTGCTGTTTTTAAGCTCATCTTATGACATAATTAAAGTAGATGAGTAAAGTTTGAGAACAAACTTTAAGTTGGCTTGAGAAAGCCTAGCCTGAAAGTTTGAAGCAGTTGTAAAAGTATGAAAGCAGCTAGCATGATTTAACACATTGCTTACATGATTTGACATGTTGTTAACATGGTTTAGCATTATTAGCTTGTTGCTTGTATTTTTATAGGCTGATTACAATGTTGTTAGCATGATTAGCATGTTGTTAACATAATTTGCAAGTTATTAGAATGTTGTTAGCATGATTAGCAAGTTACTAGCACATTTCTAGCCTGATTAGCATGTTGATAGCATGTTTTACGCATGATTAGCATGTTACTAGCATGTTGCTAGCATGATTAGCAAGTTGCTAACATGTTAGCATGATTAGCATATTACTAGCATGTTTCTAACATGATTAGCATGTTGCTAGCACAATTAGCATGTTACTAGCATGTTACTAGCATGTTTCTAACATGATTATCAAGCTGCTAGCATGATTAACAAGTTTCTAGCATGTTGTTAGCATGATTAGCATGTTACTATGTTGTATGTTTCTAATATAATTATCATTTAATTATCAAGCTGCTAGCATGATTAACAAGTTTCTAACATGTTGTTAGCATGATTAGCATGTTACTATGTTGTATGTTTCTAATATAATTATCATTTAACTAGCAAGTTACTAGCATGATTACCAAGTTACTGGCATGTTGTTAGCAGGATTAGCATGTTACTAGCACGTTGCTAGTATTTTTTCTATCATGATTAGCATGTTACTAACATGTTGTTAACATGTTTCCAGTATGATTAGCATGATTAGCAAGTTACTAGCATGTTTAGCAAGTTACTAGCATGTTGTTAACATGTTTCTAGCATGATTAACATGCTGCTAGCATGATTAGCAATTTATTAGCATTTTGCTAGCATGATTAGCATGTTACTAGCATTATATTTGCATGTTTCTAGTATGATTAGCAAGTAACTAGCACGTTGTTAGCACGATTAGAATGTTACTAGCTTGTTGTTACCATGTTTCTAACATGATTAGCATGTGACTAGCATGTTGTTAGCATGTTTCTAGTAAGATTCGCATGTAACTAGCATGTTGCTACAATGATTACCAAGTTACTAGCATGCTGTTAGCATGATTAGCAAAGTTACTAGCTAGCACGAACAATACAGCCTGCCTTGTAGTAAAAGCTAGCGCAGCACAACTGTTCGCGCACTGTGCATAAAACAGATTGACATCGGACTCCTTCTTTTTAGTAGCTTCATCATTTGAAAGCCGCGTCTGTCCGCCATTAGTATTAATACAGATGTCAAATCTCATTCTTTCCCATGTGACTTCTTTCACAGTCATGTAGCCCATGAGGTGTTTTTAAAACTCACACTGTTAAAACAGCTGTGATATGTGGAAATTCTATTGCATTCCATATAGCTATTATATAGCCTACACATGAACAGGCAGAGGCAGACAGTAGTGAAGTATTTTTACTCTGCTTTAAAAGTTCTTTTCAAGTGTCTGTAAAGAGTTTTTCTTTAGAAAACTTTACTTCACAACATTCCAAAGCTTAACATTGTACTTTTTATTGCACTACGTTTCATATTAAATATCATTTAATACTTAATTACATTAGAAATCTAGTACTCCTCCTCTTTAGTAACTTCATCATCGGATCCTTCATCTCTGGATGTGAAATAGTCCGTTATAACGTAGGGCACTGACATCACCAAGACTGAGCAGACTGAAACGAGTAAGATCGGTTAAGTGAGCAGCTGCAGTACTTTAGACAGCGTTGTTTAGACACTATATATTTCACAATCCAATGCAGAGAACCGACGAGCTGGAAGAGAGAGCGGGAGCGAACAAGTTTGATTGAGAGATGTCGTACATTTTTATTATTTCTGCTTTAATGTTTATTTCATGCATTATTTATATCAAAATATATTATATAGGAATTTACTCAAAAAAAAATTGTGATAATTGGTGGATATTTAAAAATGTTCGTTGGTAGCGTATTCATTCTGATGTAAAATTAACGGTCGCCTGATGGTGCTCTACGACCATTGGCGTATTACGCTGCTCAGGAGAGTTTCAAGATATGTAAACAATAAATACATAAAAGTATGAACGTGTTAATGTGTGTTTATTTTTGTTGACAGTAATTTAATAGTATTTAATGATTATGAACATATAACCAATACCAAACAAATTAATACCATTAATGAAACCATCAAGCTGACGCGGAGGTGTGTATAATTACAATATAAAGTCATTCAAAGTGTTATTGCTGTTAATATTATTTTCTAAAATAAGGTACATGTAAAATGAAAGTACATATTTGACAAAGATGTTTTCTGCAACAGTTCCATGTCTCATGCGAAGTGTAACGTTATACGTCACCGTCCGAATTCGTTCACTTCATTTCGTTCACTCCTGATATAGTCCACTCAACGGCCATTCACCATATAGGGATTAGTGAATGAGTGAACAAGTGAGTGATTTCGGACACAGCTACAGTAAGAGATATTTTCAGAGATGACAGACAAGATGTTATAGAATAATGATTTAATGAAAACCTAATTTTGACAAAAATTTTAGAATTTCCTGAAAACGTCCCAGCACGATATCCGACGGGTTTTCCCATGATCGCATCACATATGGTCATATTTCTGCAAAAGAATTGCTGAAATTTGAAACTGTTAAATTATTGTAATTGGGTTAGGTGGCTTAGGTTTTCTTGTTGTTGTGTTTTGTATTTACTTAAATATGAATGTATATTTTAAACTTTTAATACATTGTTCAATTTAAAAAAACTTTTTGTCCAATAAAAAGATATTCTTATGTCATCCACCATTTTGTGGATTTATTAAAAGTATCGGTTCAGGCACCGTTTTGGCACCGGTACCATTTTAAAAGTATCGATTTGGCATCGGTAAAAAAAACCCAAGCGATACCCAACCCTAAACAGAGATGACTGTGATTGGCTACAGTGATATGCACTTCACGCTTCTCACAGAGCACTCACACATAAGCACAACGGAAGCGTTTGAAAGCCGCGTCTGTCAGCGGATCCATCTATATGCAGATGTATTAGGGATCCGCTGACACACGTGGCTTTTCAGCCTTTACATTAGTTTGGGCAAATGAGGACATAAATTAGGTTAAACTACTGCATGTCCGCCCATAGAAAATAAATAATTATACACAATTACCAATTGATTACCAGCACACAACTACTGATCCACAACGTTGCCACGACGTCGCAGTTACTAACTGGCAACTTCATAAAGCTATGTTGAGGGGACTGTCAAAGAAAGGAAGCATTGCATAGTTAACGTCACTCCTTTGGGTGGGGTTTTCCGAAGTTTTAGGTAATACTCTGACACCTTCCCCTTTTATATATTTGCGTAACACTTTACCAACAGTCATAATATGAAAATAATACATAATGAACAAGTCAAGTCACCTTTATTTATATACCGCCTTTAACAATACAGAATTGTGACAAGGCGGCTGTACAGTATTAAATAGGAAACAGTACATCAACAATGCCAAAGGCAACATTAAACACTCACTTTATAGGTAAAGGTAGTTAATCAAAAACAATAAAATAAAATGCAATATTGTATTAAAGGAGAGGTCCGGTGTGATATTGACCTAAAGTGTATTGAATCATGATACCGAGTGTGAACTAACCTTGCATATCTCATCTCGGCTTGTCCACTCCAGTCCGAAATCTGGGGTCAGTTAGCCGATGCTAACAACAGGTTGTCGATGAGAGTAAATGGGGCATCGGGCTAGCCATGTAAATAAATCACTGTTTTACACCATTTACGAGGCACAAAGTAGCTCCACACTTCATTGGTAGACTTCCAAGGGCCCTGGCATTTAAAACGAGACATTGAGAACTCAGAATAACCACCGGTAGTTTATTTACAAGAAGACTTATACAAACAGTACCTGCAAGAAAATGACGGGGCCGCCATCTTCAATGTAGTCACGATAAGTTGAGTGTCGAGCAGGAACGAAACTACAACCTGATAAGTCACGTGAGTAAATAAGTAAATAAATAAGGACGCCCATCAAACTCAAATGTTTCATCCTCGTCTTCATAAAACTCAGTAGCTTCATCGTCCGACATCCTTGCAATTGCCAACTGTCTGCACTAACTCCAGTCCAAAACAAACGCGAGGACTCACGTGACTTATCAGGTTGTAGTTTCGTTCCTGCTCGACACTCAACTTATCGTGACTACATTGAAGATGGCGGCGGCCCGTCATTTTCTTGCAGGTACTGTTTGTATAAGTCTTCTTGTAAATAAACTACCGGTGGTTATTCTGAGTTCTCAATGTCTCGTTTTAAATGCCAGGGCCCTTGGAAGTCTACCAATGAAGTGTGGAGCTACTTTGTGCCTCGTAAATGGTGTAAAACAGTGATTTATTTACATGGCTAGCCCGATGCCCCATTTACTCTCATCGACAACCTGTTGTTAGCATCGGCTAACTGACCCCAGATTTCGGACTGGAGTGGACAAGCCGAGATGAGATATGCAAGGTTAGTTCACACTCGGTATCATGATTCAATACACTTTAGGTCAATATCACACCGGACCTCTCCTTTAAGAGAAAGTGTCCCCAACTAAGCAAGCCAGAGGCGACAGCGGCAAGGAACCAAAACTCCATCGGTGACAAATTGAGAAAAAAAAACCTTGGGAGAAACCAGCCTCAGTCGGGGGGCCAGTTCTCCTCTGGCCAAAAGTTCCCGTGGTCTTGTGCCGACAGCCGTCTAGGTGATGTGGTCTTCACTGTGGATCCGTCTCTGGGGCTCATCTAGTTGATGTGGACTCCGCTGACATTCAGGGCTGTAGAGGTCGTCTCTAGGTGCTGATCCACCATCTGGGCTGGGTTCGGACTGGATCCGGGGGACTGCAGTGACCATCTGATCTGGATACGGACTGGATCTGGTGGTTAATGTGACCTCGGAATAAGAGAGAAACAGACTAGTATTAGCGTAGATGCCATTCTTCTGACGATGCACTGAGTACATCGGGTGTTATGGGAAGTGTTCCCGGTTCCGGTTGACCTAATTAGTGCAGCCTAACAATCCTTTAACGGATTTGAATTATAAGAATGTGGATTTGTTATGTGTAAGCAAGGTTAAAGAGATGGGTCTTTAATCTAGATTTAAACTGACAGAGTGTGTCTGCGTCCCAAACATTGTAGGGTAGATTGTTCCAGAGTTTGGGCGCTAGATAAGAAAATGATCTCCCGCCCGCGGTTGATTTTGATATTCTAGGTATTATCAAATTGCCAGAGTTTTGAGAACGCAGCGGACGTGAGGGACTATAATGTGATAGGAGCTCGCTCAGGTACTGAGGAGCTAAACCATTCAGGGCTTTGTAAGTAATTAGCAAGATTTTAAAATCTATACGATGTTTAATAGGAGCTGGAGTTTGTTTATTAAGCGAGCAGAACAACCACCCAATAAAGCGTTACAATAATCTAACCGTGAGGTCATAAATGCATGAATTAATGTTTCAGCATTTGACATTGATAGCATAGGTCGTAGTTTAGATATATTTTTGAGATGGAAAAACGCAGTTTTGCAAATACTAGAGATGTGGTTTTCAAAGGAAAGATTACCATCAAATAGCACACCTAGGTTCCTAACTGATGACGAAGAATTGACAGAACAGCCATCAAGTATTAGACAGTGTTGTAGGTTATTACACGCTGAGGTTTTAGGCCCAATAATTAACACCTTCCAGCACTTTTCAGAATTTAGCAGTAAGAAATTACTTGTCATCCAATTTTTTAACTCAACTACACAATCCATTAGTTTTTCAAATTGGTACGTTTCGCCAGGCCGCGAAGAAATATAGAGATGGGTATCATCAGCATAGCAGTGAAAGCTAACACCATATTTCCTGATGATATCACCCAAGGGTAACATGTAAAGCGTAAAGAGTAATGGCCCTAGTACTGAGCCTTGCGGTACTACATACTGCACTTGTGATCGATATGATACCTCTTCATTTACTGCCACGAATTGATGGCGGTCAGATAGATACGATTTGAACCATGCCAATGCACTACCACTAATGCCAACATAATTCTCAAGTCTATTCAAGAGAATGTTGTGGTCAACATTATCAAACACAGCACTAAGATCCAGTAGCACTAACAGAGAGATACAACCACGATCGGATGACAAGAGTAGATCATACATAGAACATAGAACATAGCATATTATCCCTTTTTAACTTATTACAATTTCAGCTTGTTGTTCCTTAGACCTTTAAACATTCTGTAATTTGCTTGATTTAACAGTATGCATAGCATAACACCACTGTAACGTTTTTCTCGACTACCAGCATATACTCAATATGCATATTAACATTTAACCTTTTGAACAGTCCGTTCCTCAACCAATGCTTCCTGGGAAATCTACAACTACAAATTTTGTTTTTATACTGGTTTACTCACTCTACCAGACCTTGTTACTTTCAGTCCTTCGCTACTCTGAGTAGACTGTGGATTATCTGTTTGTCCGGTGTACTCATCACTCTTTGTTTCTGAATCCGCTGTTGTTTCAGCTTCTGCACACACAGGAAAAATGGCGGAGTAGTTTTTCCAGAGTTAAATTTTTTTTCCTCAAAAATAGTTGTTTTTGCTCTATTTTGAGTGTACAGAGTAAAATTTATCCGTAGAGTGGGAGCAAAATTACAGAGTAACTGTGACTCCTCCCCAATTTACTCTCATCCCTTCGTTGATCCGCCATTACTGTTAATCACGGCCATCGACTGCTGCTGCTTTGGGTTTAGAAGACGGCACGCTTCTGCTGGATGGTAAAGTAAGTAAAGTTTCAAAGTCTTACTGTTTATTTTAATTATATTCGCCTTTGCTTTGAGCTCGGATCGTTTTGCCATGTGTTTTGAATGTTTAAGAGATCGCTTGCCTTCTCCTGTCAGCTTGAAAACTAGTTAATGTTAGGCAAAGTTTGAAATCAAATAGCTAACATATATATTTTGAACATTTATTTTGAACGTTAATTGAAATTAACTAACGTTAGCTGCCTATCAATGTTTCTCCACTAAACTATTGTGACGATAGACTCGAGTTCACCACATGTACTTGACTCGGAAAAGAGTTAAATTAACGTTAGCCTTAACTGGATTGTTGAAGGCCATTTTGATGTGGATTAGTCCTATTTAGACAGTAAGTTAACTGTTTCTCATGAGAACGAAAGGTATTTTTAACATTTACGAGGGCTAGTCGGTGATTTTATTGCAGAATGTCAGTGTTTCAATTCAAAATACAATTCGATTGAATCCTTTTTGACCACTGCGGAACACGTACAATAACTTTTGCACTTCATTGTAGTTTGCAAGCATTTTAATATGTAAACTTTAATTACGGAAATAATGGGAAGAATTTATAAGAACAATATTTCATTTCGCTCCACTTCAGTGACGGAGAAAGAGGGGAAAAACGTTGGAAATGGGACATACAGTGCAGTGCAATGTTAATACTAGCCTACAATTAGGCCATATACATTAAAGATATAAACCAAGCAATTATTACAAATTAAAAACATATTAGTGAACAAAGATAACTCATGTTGTGTAGTGCACTAATGAATGTTTTTTCATCATCTGACTGAGTGTTATTGCCTTGTGTTTAACTTTGTAACTTTGTCTTTTTGGTTTCTTCAGGATGTAAACCAACAACATTGTCAGAATGAAGTTCAAAGAAATATATTTTTTTCTTCAAAACCTTTTACATTTCAAATGTTTTGGGAACGTGGTAAGAGAAACTTTAACATTTTTAATATCTTTAATACTTTTCATTAATAATGGTGAAATGGTGAAAATCGTGGTAGCACATTTGACAAATGAACATGGGTAGGCTGTTTATACTGTACTTTGTTAATTGATGTTTATGATGTTATTGGTTTATGTTTGTGTGTGTGTAGAAAAAGCCCTTCCTGTAGTTTAAAGGAAGAATCTGCGAAGAGAATCATCTCCCTATTCCTATGCTTGGTTGACCCCAGGAGCAAGTTTCGTTATGTAAGTAGCTGTTGCAAATATTTTCAATTTATTTTCCAACACTTCTACCCTGATATTTTCGCAAGGGCCTAGTACAGGAGTTGCAGATTTACAGTTAGAAATTGTCTTCATTTAGGACTCTGAATAAAAAAAATAATGTATAAGTTTATGACTTCATTTCAATACTTGTAGAGGTTTCAGCTCAGTTCATCCACACATCTGTAGTCATCAAGACTTGGTTGTGATGAAAAACTAAAAACCTAAAATAAATTTTTATTTTGTTTCTGTATCTCCAGGTTGGAACAGCAAATTGTCTTCCATTTTGATGCTGGTTCACCTTTTGCCACCCTCTCAAGTCACCGCCACGTAAGACCGGGAAAGATCTCAGCTAGGCAAGCGTGATCGTCTTGTGAAATTCATCAAGGTGAAGCTACTAATGAAGCATATCAAATGACACTAGTTGATAATATTGTAATACTGTATGATCTTGAACGTGCTTATTTCTCAGAAAGGCTCTTAAAGGGATATTTCACCCCAAAATGAAAATTCTGTCATTTATTACTCACCCTCATGTTGTTTCAAACCTGTAAAACCTTTGTTTTCATCTTCGGAACACAAATGAAGATAATTTTGAAAAAATTTGAGAGATCTTTGAGCTTCATAGACAGCAAGAGTCCTACCACGATCAAGGCCAGAAACTTAGCAAGGACATTGTTAAAATAATCCATGTGACATCAGTGTTTCTACAATAATTTACAATGCTACGAGAATACTTTTTGTGCGCAAAGAAAAATAATATAATTATTCAACAATTCTTCTCTTTCAAGTCACCATCCTCCGCCATAATCGAGAGTACCCTGATGCATACGTGTGATGCTGCTGACACAGGAACACACATGCGCTGCGTTTGTTTACAAAGCATGCGCATGCATCATGATACTGTCTTTAATGGTGGAGGACAGTGACTTGGGGGAGAAGAACTGTTGAATAAAGTAGTTATTTTGGTTTTATTGTGCACAAAAAGTATTCTTGTAGCTTTATAAAATTATGGTAGAATCAGTGTCACATGGACTATTTTAACAATGTTCTTACTACATTTCTGGGCCTTGAATGTGGCAGTACCCTTGCTGTATATGCAGGGTCAGAAAGCTCTTAGATTTCTTGAAAAATATCTTAATTTGTGTTGCAAAGATGAACAAAGGTCTTACAGGTTTGGAACAACATGAGAGTAATTAATTAATAACAGAATTTTCATTTTTGGGAGAAATCTTTTAATCACCTGTCCTCTAAATTATTGTTCTTGTGCTGCTATTTTCTACTTCACATATTTAGTAACAATCTGTTGGAATTATGTAAAACATAAACTTTGGTGGAAGACAGACATCTTTATTCATTTGTTTCTTTATTCATGCTGTATATTGACTAACTTTTAAGTCACATTGGCAATAATGTGTTTTCATTCTTTTACAGACTGTTACCAGTATCCAAGGGCAGTTGGATGGCATTCGAGAGAGTCTCCAGCTGTATCTACTTGTTGTTGGGCTGATGAGAAGTAGGGTCCAGTCTTGTTTTATTGTAATTGTCCAATATGCTCTACTCTGTAAGACCTGTCCATTGTGTATAGCTTTCTGCAAAACACTGTCTATGATATAGATGCAGAAACCACCAAATGATCATGATCACAAGTGTAATATTGTAAATGTAAGTGTATTATTTAAATAGGAGATTGAAAAAATAAAATTGTGAGACATGAGTATACAGTTTGTTGTAGACTCTTTTTTTTTTCAGATTGAAAAGCAAGTTTTTCATTTCTATTTTTAGGGGTTTTTGAGGATAGAATATGAATGATGTAATTTAAAAGATTAACTCTGGATAGAGTTATTTAGTCTTTAAAGTTCACTCATAATTGATAAAAAACAACTCTGGAAGAGATGTAAATTTTGGCAGAGTAAATTTGACTTTCTTCTGAACAGAGTTAAAAAGTAGCAGAGTAAATTTCTTGTACCTCTGAACTGAGTAAAATAGTACAAGAGTTAATTTCAAAAAACACTAAATAGAGTCAAATGTAACAGGAGAGAGTAAAATATTAACACCAAATTGAGCAAAATTAACTCTGGAAAAACAACTCTATCAAAAGAGTAACTTTTACTCTTTTCAGAGAGGGACCAAATGTTATCTGGCACAGAGTAAAATTTTCTTCAATTTGAGTAAATTTTACTCGGGCAAATTTACTGTGCAGGCCTCTGATGGAATGAGTTGTAGGTAACGGCGATTTCGCCTTTTCACTCCATCTTCTGGGCTACGGAGCACATAGGAGCGCCCTGCTGTACTTTGTTCCACAACCATCGCTGGAGTTTTCCAAAGTTTTTCCTCGTCCAGCTTGACAAGGACCGGATCACCTGGCTTTAACTGGGGTAAGTCTTTGACTCCGTGCCTCCTATTAAAATAGAAAGCATGCTGTTGCTTAGCAGCATCATCTCACCTTTGTATAAGTTTCCGATCCGGCCACTTCGGAATGAGGTTGCGGTCTAGTGTCAGTAGTGTGTTCCGAAGTTTCCGTCCCATCAAAAGCTCTGCCGGGCTCACTCCGGTCGATGAATTTGGAGTTATTCTGTAACTCAGCAGCGCTAGCACCGGGTCTTTTTGCCATAGTATCGCTTTTGCTGACTGGACAGCTCGTTCCGCATGTCCGTTGCTTGACGGATGATGTGGACTTGAAGTAACATGCTGAAAATCGAACTCACAGCTGAATGTCTGAAAAGCTTCACTCGTAAATTGTGGGCTGTGTCCGATATGACCACTTCAGGAATGCCGAATCGCGCAAATGCTGCTTTGAGCTTGATGACAACTTGTTCTGCTGTGGTGTTCGATAAGTGCAGAATTTCCAAATACCTGGAATAATAATCAGAGACTACAAGATAATGTTTTCCTTGTACTCACACAGATCCACGCACAGGCGCTGCCATGGTCTGTCAGGAAGGGGTGTTGAACTCAGCGGCTCTTTTCTTAGTGTCTTTTTATGCTCACAGCAGAATTTACACATTTCAATTTTCCGTTTTAGCTCCGAAGACAGTCCTGGCCACCACACGGATGTCTGTGCTCTCTCTCTGCATTTGGTCAAGCCCTGATGCCCTTCATGTATTCGTTCTAGAATTTCTCGCGTAGGGACTCTGGAATGATGATACGGTTTCCCCGAGTAAGCAAGCCATCAGTCTCCGACAATTCGCTACTGAATGCATGAAAGTCTCTTATCGAAGGATGTACCTCTCGCACGTGTGCGGGCCATCCGGTTCTGATTAGTTGTTTTACTCTCTGCAAGTTTTCGTCATTTTTCGTTGCTGCACGAATTGCATTTATTTTACTTTGTGATGCCAGGACATTTCCCATGATGGCGTTCACATAGCAGCTTATGTCTGATTCGGTGGTACTGTCCGTGGTGCTGCTTTGTGGGCTTCGTGATAACGTGTCTGCTACTACAAGTGTTTTGCCTGGAGCGTACTCGGCTGTCACACTGAATCTCATTAGTCTGAGTAAAAGTCTCTGGCATCTAATCGGCACGTTGTCCAGATCTTTGCTGTTTATCAATGGAACCAGCGGCGTCTGATCTGTGATGAGTTTGAAACGCTCCATTCCGCTCAGGTATTTGCTGAAATGCTCGCACGCCCAGACCCCCGCGAGACATTCCTTCTCAATCTGCGCGTATCTGCGTTCCACGCTCGTTAGTGTTCGCAAGCAATATGCGACCGGTTTCCAGCAGTTTCCGTTTTGTTGGAGGAGCACCCCCCCCAAACCATAACTGCTGGCATCAGCAGATACAACTGTCGGCTTCTCTGCGTCGTAGAATGACAATACTGGTGACAACATGAGCGCTTCCTTTAATTGGCTAAATGCTTGCTCCTGTGCATAGTCCCATGTCCACGCAGTTTTTGTTCGGAGGAGTTCGTATAGTGGACCTCGAAGACTTGCCAGATGGGGTATGTATTTCCCCATATAATTAATCATCCCCAGCACTCTCTTTAGTTCGTGCATGTTCTTTGGGGCTTTAAGTTCTGCGATGGCTTTCACTTTCTCGGGGTCCGCCCTGACGCCGTTCTCATCGACTACCTGACCCAGGAAATGCAGCTCATTTTGCCGGAACACACATTTATCTTTGTTTAATTTCAGTCCTGCTAGTTCTATTGTTTCCATTACACGCTTCAGTCATGTGTCGTGTTCCTGCATGGATCCCTGATATACGATCACATAGTCCATGTACACTTGAACTCCCTCTAGGCCTGTCAGTAGCTCTTGCATCTTCCGCTGAAAGATCTCAGGTGCAATATTGATGCCAAAAGGAAGTCTTTTAAAACAATACTAGCAAATGGCGTGATGAAATTCGTTAACCGGCAGCTCTCGGGGTGCAACGGTATTTGCCAACGGTATCTAGCGATGTGAACACTTTTGCACCTGTTAGTTCCACAAGAATCTCATCTGTCGTCGGCAGCATGAATCTTTTGATGTTTTCATTCAGTTTCTTCAAATCCACGCATATGCGCACCTGTCCATTGGGTTTAATAACAGGCACCATAGGTGTGCACCAGTCTGTTGCCTGGGTGACTTTCTCTATCACTCCGCTCACTTCCATTCTACCTAATTCTCCCTTCACTTTTTGAAGCAACGGCAATGGGACTCGACGGGCCATATTAACAGCATACAGTTCTGCTCCTTCTTTTAGTAGTATTTTAACTGGCTCAGTCTTTAGTATTCCGTGGTCCCTGAAAGCTGTGCCGACCTCTTCTATTCGTTTGACCAGGCCCGTTTCTTTTGCGGCTCTTCCACTGAGGAGATTATTTACTGTTGGCCCCTTTACAACGTACACAGTGAGTTCATACTGTTTTGCCTTGTATCTTATGCTGCTTCTAAATTGGCCCTTGCAATTTAGCTGCCCCCTGGACTATTGAGTACAACATTGGCTTTGCTCAATTCTCATTTTGTTTGCAGGTTTTCGAATGTCTTTTCACTAATTACTGTCACATCTGCTCCTGTATCTATTTTGAACATTACTGGTGTGTTTCCTAGCAGTCCATGTTTCTGTACTTCCTTTCCCAGTCTGATGTACTGATCCAAGGTAAAACAAGTCTGTTTCTCTTTCCTCTCTCATGACTTCATGAACCATCTTAGTTTTACACATGCGTTCCCAGTGGCCTTTTTTGTGACATCTCCTGCATTCTGCCCCAAATGCTGGACATTATTCTCTCTCTCTATGTTTTGTTTTGCCACATCATCCGCATTTATCCTCACTTTTCATTTTATTACCAGATTGGCGTTCTCTATTGTAATCGGACCTGTAGCGGTACCTTTTGACAACTTTACACACAACTGTTGTAAAACATTTGTCACATGCTGTGGTGTCTGAACAATTTCTCGTGTAATATAGCCACACTTTAGAACGTTTAGTTTTTAGCATTTTAAGTTAGACGCGTTTAATGTAACTAGCTAAGCTAACAGCAAGCCACCTGCTGCATTCAGAGCAAGTGTAACAATAGTTGCTGCATTCACGCGCTTCTCGGATGGTCTCATTTCCCGACGATTTGTGCTTTTAATTCGAAATGTGAAAATGGACAGTAACTACAAAGATGTCTTGGATTTGTATCATTAAAGCCTTCCAACGTTTACGTGAGTTTTCTCATTCAGGAAATAATTTTTCTGATCATTCTGACACCCCATGAATGCAGTATTTAAATTCAATCAGCGATTATGCATTTAATTAATCAATGCTTCTCACATCCATGTCATAGCACTAGAAGACAAATATTTCAATCGACAGTTCAGGCATTTAAGTGGCACCGAAATTTGCGTTCTGATTCGGTCCGATATCGGTCATATGGGCACCGGTGCCGTATTGGTCACAAACCCAACCCTACTCTTTGCTATGGTCAAACATCTCACAAACCCTTCATAACATGTTGTTTCTGGCTCTGAGATGCTTGTGAATAGCTATTCTAAACAATTTCAGACAAACTTAAGTCAATCACTGAATCTATTATTAGAGACACCACTCATATAAGTGATTTAAATGTTAATTTGACGATAGTTCACCCAAAAAACTACATCTGCTTTCTGCTGCATTTCTATTGGAATCAATGTAGGTATGAGGTCTATTTTGTATGCATCTTGCCGAGGCTACCGTGCTGGGACATGGGTTGGATGTTTCTTTGTGACGTGTGCGAAGCGATTGGGTGGGATAGTTTGTAGTTTAAGGTTTTCCTAACTAAAGTTTGGCAGCCCCCAGATGTTTTCCTAAACACTGTACCCCATGTCCGGTAGCTGGCAAGAAGGCCAGCAGTCCATTATCTGCCTCTGTGGTTTACTGAATTGTGTATATATTAAGTGTCTTATTCGCCAGGAAGTCGTGGTTTAATGTGACCGACTAATAGTTACCGGTA